>NW_006399811.1:2684506-2730195 GCF_000299155.1 Elephantulus edwardii | reverse complement strand
TCTTCTTCTTCTTCTTCTTCTTCTTCTTCTTCTTCTTCTTCTTCTTCTTCTTCTTCTTCTTCTTCTTCTTCTTCTTCTTCTTCTTCTTCTTCTTTCTTCTTCTTCTGTATATGTCATTTTCACATCAGAACTTTCCTATTCTTTAAGAATACCATGTGTGGTATTTCAGGTATGGCAAATTAGGAAACAAAGACAGTGTACTTCCCATTTACAGTTGAAGGGACACAAGTAGAGAGTCATCCTTCAGGGAAATGGCAGAACAGAATTTGCCCCACTGGACTAGCTCCAAAGCCTGAATGCAGAACCACACTTTCCACTGGGCAGACAGTGGCTTCCTGTAATCAACTTGTTGATAGATCCACATTTCTATGTAGTGGATTTCCTTATTTTTACTACAGTAGCAATAATGTTGCATCAGGATTGAAGGTAGACTTATCAACAATCTGCATTATGCAGATGACACAGCACTGCTTGCTGAAACTGCAGAGGACCTGAAGTGCTTACTGCAGAGGATCAAGGACTGCAGCCTCCAATATGGGTTGAAGCTCACCATCAAGAAAACAAAAAGTCTCACCAATGAGCTGATTTGCAGCATCATGATAGATGATGAAGTGATTGAGATCATTAACAGCTTCAGTTAGTTTGGCTCTATAATCAACACTCTTGGTGGCAGCAGCCAGGAAATCAAAATATGAATTATGTTGGGAAAATCTGCTGTCAGAGACCACTCCAAAGTACTGAAGAGTAATGATGTCAGTCTGGAGACTAAGGTGTATCTGATTCAGTCCACAGTCTTAGCAATTACTTGCTATGCATCAGAAAACTGGACAATGTCTAGGGATGATGCCTTTGAACTGTGGTTCTGGAGAAGAGTAATATACCATGGACGGCTAGGAAAACAGACTCATCCAAGAGAGGGTGAAACCAGACTGCTCTTTGGAGGCAAGGATTCTGACATACTTGGGCATGTTGAAAGGAGGATCCAGCCCTTGCAGAGGGACGTCATGCTTGAGAGTGTGGAGGGATAGTACAAGAGAAGAAGACCCTCTATGAGATTGATTGATTCAGTGACTGGAGTAATGAGGGTAGGTGTGTCAGAGACAATCAGATTAGATCAGCATAGAGCAGCATATAGAGATGTTGTACACAGGACCATGTTGAGTTGCAAGTGACTTAATGGCACATAACAACAACAAGAAGCAATAAAGTAAATAAAGCATAGGCTTTTTTGTACATTGGTCCAAAATGTTATTGGTGGATTGGAGGTTGTGTTTGCTAGTTCAGGACAATCAGATTGCAAACTTAATAAAAACTGCCAACAGCTTATCTCATGTGCCCTTTTAATAAGATGTCATTTAAAAACTCCTTAAGGTATCTTATTTGGTTACAGAAAAGATTAGTGTTACAGATTGTATTTAATGCAAATATATTCAATTCATAGTAAATGCTGTGCTATGGTTGGAGAGATGATTTGATGTCAAATACTGTGTGTTTACAGTAATTTTATTTTAAATTAGTGAAATGTTTAATTTAAAAACAAACAAACAAAAAAGCTTTGTTCATACAGCATGATTTGACACAATTTAGTCTTCAATTGAAATAGACAAATGTAACCATGGAAAGCCCATAATGTTAATCTAGCTATTCATAATCTATTTAACTATATAGCACAAACAATTGTTAATAGGTTACAACATCAAGAAAATGAAGATTCTCACCACTGGACTACTTGGCAGCACCATGAAAGATGGAAGGGAGATGGAAATTATTAACAATTTCAGCTTGCTTGGTTCTACAATCAACACTCTTGGCACCAGTAGTCAGGAAATCAAAAGATTAATTGCATTAGGAAAGTCTCCTGTCGGGGACTTGTCCAGAGTGCTGAAGAGCAAGGATGTCAGTCTAGAGACTAAGGTGTGTTTGATCAAGGCCAGCGTATTCACAATTTCTTGATATGCATCAGAGACCTGCACAGTGACCAAGGATGACAGAAGAAGAATGGATGAGTTTTGAGTTGTGGCACTGGAGAAGAGTATTGAACATACCATGGATTGCCAAGAGAACTAACAGGTCTTGACTGGAGAAGGTGAAACCAGGCTGCTCCTTGGAAGCAATGATCTTGAGACCTTGTCTCATATACTTTGGGTATGTAGCCAGGAGCGACCAGTCTTTAGAAAAGGATATAATGCTTGGAAGGGTTGAGGGACAGAGAAGGAGAGGAAGTCACCAGATGAGATGAACAGACAGGGTGCTTGGGGTAATGAGGGTAGGAGTGTCAGAGACAGTGAGATTAGTTCAGGGTAGAGCAGGGTTCAGAGCTATTGTGCAGAGGGTCTTTGTGAGTTGTACTCAATTTGATGACATGTAACAACAGTAATTAATAGAAACAGTAGTGATTTGAATTTACCCAGTGACACCATGAAAGAAAGGTCTGGTGATTAATTTCTATAAGTTTGCAGTCTTTGAAAATCCTGTGATGCCTCCTTAAAGAGTTGGAGATGGAATGGTCCAGCAAGGCTACTAAAAGCTGTATGTTCCAAAGAAATAAGAATGAGAACAAGCTTGTCTATGTTTATTGCAATATTATTTATAAGAATAAACAGATAGAAGCAAACTAAATATTCATCAGTGGATAAATAAACAGTGGTATATGCACATGATGGAATATGCTGTTTAAGAATAATGAAGAACTCAAGAAATAATGAAAAATGTGAATGAACCTGGAAGGCATTATACTGAGTGAAATAAGTCAGACACAACAGATTTAAATCCATATATTTATGAATCTATAAAATATCTACCTGTGGGGGTGGGAGGGGATTTTCAAGGCCCATTGTGCTGTTCTGCTTCTCTGCCTGTGAAGATTTCTTTCTGCCCTCTCTACGGGTCCTGTGAACGATTCCCGCGCAGCCTTGGGGTCTTCACGGATGATGCCCTGGACGTGCTCACCAAGTTGTGTCAAGAAATCTGGAGAACAACCACTTGGCCACCTGACTAGAAGAGATCATATTTGTTCCCTTTCCAAAGAAGGGCGACCCAGCAGAGTGTGGAAACTACAGAACAATATCATTGATTTCACATGCAAGCAAGATTCTACTGAAGATTATCCAAAAACGACTGAAGTAGCACATCAGCAGAGAACTGCTGGAAGTCCAGGTTGGGTTTAGAAGGGGTTGTGGTACTAGGGATATTGTAGTTAATGTTAGATGGATCTTAGCCAAAAGGAGGGAGTGCGAAAGTAATGTCTTTCTATGTTTCATTGATTATGCAAAGGTGTTTGACTGTGTGAATCATAACATACTGTGGCTGACTCTGAGAAGAATGGGAATCCCAGAGCACTTGATCGTGCTAATGCAAAACCTATACTTGGACCAAGAGGCAGTCGTCAGAACAGAGGAAACACTGCATGGTTCAAAATCAGGAAGGGCGTACACCAGAGATGTGTCCTGTCTCCATACCTTTTCACCCTGTATGCAGAACAGATTATCCAGGATGCTTGGCTCTGTGAAGAGAAATGTGGCATCAGGATTGGTGGAAGATCTATCAACAATCTACGTTATGCAGATGACACAATCCTGCTTTCTGATACTGAGGAGGACCTGAAGCAGTTGCTGCAGAGGATCAATATGGATTGAGGTTCAATATAAAAAAGACAAAAATTCTCACCACTGGACCAATTGGCAACACCATAATGGATGGTGAAGAGATTGAGATTGTTCACAGCTTTAGTTTGCTTGGCGCCACAGTCAACACTCTTGGCACCAGTAGCCAGGAAATTAAAAAAAACATATTGCGATGGAAAGTCTGTTGTTAAGGACCTCTCCAAAGTACTGAAGAGCAATGGTGTCTCTCTAGCGATGAAGGTGCGTCTGATACAGGCCATGGTCTTTGCAAACACTTGTTATGCATCCAAGAATTGGACAAAGACTAAGGAGGATAGAAGGAGAATTGATGCCTTTGAGCTGTGGTGCTGGAGAAGAATATTGAGGGTACCATGGACTGCTAAGAAAACAAACAAATTCATCCTGGAGAGGGTTAAACTGGGCTGCTCCTTGGAGGCAAGTATACTGAGGCTTCATCTAACATACTTTGGACATGTTGTAAGGAGGGACCAGTCCTTGGAGAGAGACATTATGCTTGGGAAGTTGCAGGGACGGCACAGGAGAGGAAGGCCCTCTATGAGGTGCATTGATTCAGTGACTGGGGTAATCGGGATGGGTGTATCAGAGACAGTGCGATTGGCACAGGACAGAACAGAATTTAGGGCTGTTGTACATAGGGTCCCTATAAGTCACAAGCGACCCGAAAGCACATAATGACAACAACAACAACATCAAACATCTAAAGAAAAATGCATAAACAGAATGAAACATTCATTGATGGTTATAAGGGAAGAGAGAGGATGAGAAGAGGAAGGAAAATTGTGACTCATAGTTGAACTTCTAGAGGGATTTTGGAGGCTGAAATCAGATGGATCCTGGTTGAAAGTAATGAATAATAGGCGAATGTCTATTTGTGCTTTATTGACTATACAAAGGTGTTTTACTGTGTGGATTTTGGCAAGTTGTGGCTGACACTGAGAAGAATGGGAATCCCAGAGCACTTGATTGTGTTCATGAGGAACCTGTACCTGGATCAGGGGGCTGATCTGCAAATGGAGCATGGGAGCACTGCATGATTTGGAATTGGGAAGGGAGTATATCAGGGATGTATTCTATCTCCATACCTGTTCAGTCTATATACTGAGCAAATTATCCAAGAACCTGGACTCTATGAGGAGAAATGTGGCATCTGGATTGGAGGAAGACTCATTCTGCAGATGACACAACTTGCTGAAAGTGAGGAGAATTTGGAGCACTTATTGCAGAAGATCAAGGAATGCAGGCATCAGTATGGATTGTCTCAATATAAAAAACAAAAGATTATTACCACTGATCCAAGAGGCAGTGTCATTATGGATGAAGAGGAGATTGAAACTGTCAAGTTTCATCCTGTTTGAATCCACAATTAACACCCTTGGTACCAGTTGTCAGGAAATAAGGAGACACATTGCAATGGGAAAATCTGCATTTAGCTACCTTTCCAAATTATTGAGGAATAATGATATCAGTTTGAGGATTAAGGTGTGTCTGATTCAGGCCATGGTTTTTTTTGATTACTAGCTATGCATCCGAGATGTGGACAATAAGGATGACAGAAAAAGAATTGGTGCCTTTGAGCTGAGGTGTTGGAGAAGAGCACTGAACATTCCATGGATGGTCAAGAGAACGAACAGATGTGTTGTGGAAAGGGTGCAGCCTGTGTGCTCCTTGGAGGCAAGAATGATGAGAATTCACCTCACATATTTTGGACATATTACTAGAAGGTGCTATTCCCTGGAGAGGGGCATGAAGTTGGAAAGGGTAGAGAGTTGGCAGCAGAGAAGACCCTCAGCCAGGTAGATTGACAAGGTGACTGTTGCAATGGGCTCTTGTGTGCCAGGCAGTGTGAGGATGGCTCAGGACAGGACTAGGTTCAAATCTTTTGTTCATAGGGTTGCTATGAGTTGTACTTGACTCAATTGCACCTACCTCAATTGCACCTAACAACAACAACAACAGTAACAACAACAACAAATCACAAGGGAGTAAATTGCTCATCTTTCTCCTGAGACACTGGTAGATTTTAATCATTAGAGAGGGTTAGGGTTATTAATACAAGTTCTAGAGTTCACTTAGGTAATAAACTTATAGTAACTTGGTAGAGAAGGGCTGTAAGATGTGATTAGCATAATATCTAAAAAAAGAAGACATAAGTGTGCAACATGTACACTCAACAATAGACCATGATATGCACAACCCGATATTATTTTATTTTATAAAACAAAACAATATTGTATGGCGAACAGTTCTATTCTGACATACCTAAATTCATCATGAGTCAGAATCAACTTGACAGCATAGATATATCATTGTTGTTGTGTGATATCAAGTCAGGATCAATTCCTAGCTCACTCTCCAGCAGGCTTTCTCAGAGGCAATAAATCGCATTAGAGGAGATTGCCCATCCTTCTCCCAAAGAGCAGCTTGGAGATTCTTGGAGATTCAAACCATGTGCCTTTGGGATTGCAGCACAGCCACTTACCACTAGGCCACCATAGTGCCCAGACAGATAGACAAAGGTATATTAAATATATAGAGCTAGATACAGATTTATTGTTCTAGATACATTTCATCATTTCAAGATTATGATTAAAACAAAATAAATAAATCCCCAAAGACCACCCTGGGATACTTGGACCAGAAGTCCTAGAATTCTGAATTGAGAAACACACACATTAAATGTTTTCTTAAGCCTCAACCTTCTACAGATGGACTCGCTCCAGCTATGGAAAGAAAAGAATCAAAGCTTCTGGAACAACATGCTATTCCCGAGTCTCTTTGAGTTGGGAGGGCAGCCATGTCAGTTGGCAATACTGAGTTCACCCTAGGAGAAGGACGGGGAAGGAACAACGTGTGAGTCAGATTGGAGTGGTGCCCAGGTGCGGAAGGCGAGGCTGGAGGCGTCCAGGACTCCATGGGTCCATCTGCTAGACGCAAATGTCAGAGGAGCTGTGTGTTCTGCAGCTGCATGGGCGAGAAGGGTGTCTTCACCCACCACCCCCATCTCAAAGAACAGATGGCTTTTGACTTGAAGAGGCATCTGAACTTTGTTATATTTGTTTCTTTAATTACCATATTTTTTTTTCTACACTGAGCTGGAACTGGTGCTTCTATTTGATCACGCTGGGAGACCATCATTAGTGCACATTAAGCACAGCACACTTCTCTGTGGCACCTCTGATTAAAGTTTGCTGCTGTTTGTGCATCCTTTGCCTGGTGGTTCACACCTAAGTGGCACCCTAGGCTCCCTCAGTTTGAAACAGGGCACATCACCCTGGTAGCCCTTTAAATAGAACCGAATCAGAGAGAGTTGGGGTATGGGGGGAGAGCTCTGTCCCTCCCACGCCACCCCTAGCAACCTGCTACCTTGCCATTCTCTCACCACCCTGTCTGTTGATCCCCTGTCTTCACAGTCCTTCTTTCTGTGGATTCTGGCCTCTGCCACCCAGCTCAATCTCAGCTCTGACAGAGGTCACCGAGGAACCCGCCTGCAGGTCTACCAACTTTGGGTGAAAAAAGAAAAAAACATCTACTGACTACTGGTTTATGGTCCCCTGAGGCATACTCTTCATATCTTTGGTCATCTTGAGCCTTTAAGAGAATATTCTTCCTCTCTCTTCCTGTTGGAAAAACATAGTTGAAGATGTCTTACATCATGTTTCCCCAACTCCAAGACAGAGTTGGGTGTTTATGTTCCATGCTCTCACATTCCGTATTGTGTTGTAACCATCTTGTTAGATGGCTGTACCTTTCACTCAACGTTGAGCTCCTCGTTATCTTCCTCATCCAGCATGGTGTCTTGTACCTTGTTGTGGTTGTTAGGTGCCCTGGAGTAGACCATGACTCATAGTGTGTCATTCCATCATGTTGAGGGTCTTTATCTCTTTTGTTGACCTTTCTTTAAAAAGTCTCTTTCTACTGCCTTGCCTCTTCTGACAACATGCCCAGCCAAATAAATGTTCACCGAACAAATGAATAAACAACAGCTCTGACCCAGCAAGTCCCACTGTCCTGCCCATGACAGGTCTCTCAAGGGGAATCAAACCATATTTTGCTTAATTTGATCGTCCCTCCATCAGGCATCTAGGCCTACTACTCAGGCTACTTTCTCTTAATGGGTTTGAAAGATGATGATGATTATGCAAATGTCTATTTCCGTAATGATCTACTTTGATAGCATTTCATATTTTACATAGTTTCACTGTAAATTATTTTATTTAGTCCTATACTCAAACTCAGTTTGGAAATGGCATGCAGCTAATCCTCTACTCGGCTTCCAAAATGATAAATCGTATGGGAGAAAGCTGTCTCATTTTCCCTCAGAGCCACTGGTGGATGCAAACCACTAGAGACACATGACATTGAATTAGCCATACAACTAGCTATAGACTATACCACAAGAGCATTGTAGGTTTATCTAACACTTATTTGATTTAAATATAAAGGTGAATGGCATTATCTTGACTTTCTAGATAATAAATTACCAGACGTCTAAAACTGTTTAAAAAATGGTTTGATTAATACTATACACCAGTTTGCAAAGCTCCTTGTTTTGGTTGATCAGTCTCCTCCTCAGTAAGTGAAGGATTACCAGTTCAAGACTGAGCATGAGTTGCAACAGAGTGGAGAAAACCAACTCTGGGTTCTTGAGTCAAAGATAGACTGACTTGACCTTAACCTTTATTTTTTTTTTTAACCTTAACCTTTTGTAACTTTTATTTGAGCCTACGTTGCCTTATTTGTGAAATGAATATAATCACAGATTTCTAATGACATTACATATATGATATTGTTTAATGACACAATGCATGTAGAACATCTCCATAGTTGCTTTAAAATGGAGAGAAATTAGTTTTAAGAATTCCTGTTTTGGGAAGGGAGCTCTAGTGGCCTGGTGGCAAGAAGCTGCACTGCAATCCCAGAGGTGTGTGGTTTGAATCCATCAGATGTTCTACTGGAGAAAGAGGGACAATCTTCTCCTGTACCAGTCAGATCTGATTTGACAGTTCACACACAAAAATAATAAAATAAAAGAAAATAAAAATAATTCCTTTTTGGGAAAATTCTTACATATATCATACCTTGTGATATGGTTTCTTCTTTATGTCATCACCTGTTTGTTCCTCCTCTTCTGGAAATATACCCAACTAAACACCCAACCTAAAGTAAATGTTAGGAGGAGGTCACTCAAGTGGGCCCTCCAAACAGATGGGTCTGAAATATTGATTCCACAGAGCCCATGGGCCAGGTGTCTCTATTCTAGACCAATTTCCAACAACATTTCAAATACCTTGTTGATAGTTCAATGTGCTGTGTCAATATTGCTGTTTTGATTCTGTGCTTTTTCTGGAGGGCACTGAGGAGAAGCTGTGGCTGAGATGGTGGTGTTGATGTCCTGAGAAGTTTGTGGCACTGATTTTCCTGGCAAACAGACTGGAGTGTCTGACTTATGAGTGAGTGAACTCGTGTTTTCCTGACGCAGTTGATTTTGTTGTCCTTGTGTATAAAGAGTAAGACTTTTGGATTACTAATCATGTTTTTCCTCAGAAAGTTGACTGAGGATGCCATTTGAAGTGTTTCATTGGAAAGATGTCACAGGTATATTAGAGATTATTTATTGGCATTCACACTGTCCCAAGGAAGTAATAGAATTTTCCAGTGACTAGTGAAAAAAGTTCACTGTTGAGTTGATAAAAGCAGCATTAATCTGCTGGACCTCTGCAATGAGTAGATCAGCTATAGTTTATCTTGTACCTTATTTATCCATATCACCTAGAAACTATCCTACAGCCTCTCTGAAATAATAGAATGCGGAGTTCCTCTACTCATGTTGTGTACTGTCAAGTTCGAACTGACTCATACCTGACCTCCCATGGGTTTTCAGAGTGCAGAACTTCTACAATATTTATTTAAAATGTTCAGTTTCTAATAAAAATTTTTGAGGCATGCAAAGAAGTGGAAAAGCACAATGAAGGGGATGGGATGAGGAGGTAGAAGGGGAGAAAACTTCCTACTATCACAGGTTGTATCTTGATAACACAAGAGATCAAATGATCTCCCTGAGGGTCCTCTAAAGAGTACAACTGTTTGTTTGTGGAAAGAAACCTCATATCCTCTCTAAAATTAGCAGCAGTAATAGATTGTTAAGTGCTATTGAGTTGAGTTTATTCACAAGGCTACTCTTCTATTTTGCCTTCACATTTCACTTTCTTCTGCTTCTAAAAAAAAAAAAGTGAAATAGAAAGATAGTCTTGTGAATATTGTACCATGATCCTACTCAATTAGGGATCTCTGGTGTCCTAGTAAGAAGCTGAGCTGCAAGCTCAAAGGCATGCAGTTCAAATTGACAAGCTGCTCCAAGGGAGAAGGATGGACAATCTCCTCCCATACGATTGAACTGACTCTAAAAACCCATTGAAGGGTCAGCTAAGAGTTAGTTCTGATTCAACAGGATAGCAAAACAACATACTCAAATAACTTGCTAGTTGGGGCTGTGTGAACACATGAGTACGTGCCCATCCTATCTTTTGGTGGCCTAGTGTTTAAGGAGTTGCTTTGTTAACAGAAAGGCAGGTGGTTTGAATCCACCAGCTGTTCTGGGACAAAAGAGAGACCATTTTCTGCTACGTGATCTATAGCTTCTATAAACCAGCTGGACGATCAGCTATGAGTTGCTTCCCCCTAGACAACGAGATGAAAGTTTTGCCAAGGGAAATATAAGTTTAGGAAACAAAAGTTTTAAAAATGGGTTTTATAAAGAGTTGTTTTTGAAAAACAGCTTGGAACCAAGGTCATTTTATAAAGAGTTTTGTCATCATTTTGAAAGAAATAGAAATTAGCAATTTGTCTTAAGAAAGTTATTGCAAAGCCAATTCGTTTATTTGCATAATGATAATATGTGCCGGCATTTCTCCTCTTTGCTATTATCAATGAATAAAGACACACAAAACCTCAGTAAAAGGACATAAAAGGAGCGCGAGCATCCTTTGAATCTTCTTTATGAGCCAGTCAGCTCCACCAAATGAAACAGGCACTTCTGTAAAAACATATTTCTATACAAAATTTCATCAAATCAATAAGTGCCTATTTAAATGTGTATTAGGCCATGCACTGGTTCCTTCTTCTTGTGTGGCATCCGCTCATTATGCTATCTTAATATGCAAAAACACTCCTCTCTTCCTCCAACATCTGTGTCGAACTACTCCAAGCAGCTCAATATTATCACAGGAAATGGAAGCAGTTCCTGATGAATTATTGCACATAAGGCCAGAGGAAAAGGAAGTTCAGGATAGTCTTTCCATTTCTACACTTACTGGCCCATAGACTATAGACTCAGGGGCCATTCACTGAGATAAGCCCTTGAAATTCAATTAGTTTTTGAAGTTAAATCCCATCAGAGCAGGAAAGAGCGGTCATGATTACTTTTAAGATCTGATTTTAGATGGAGCTAAAGAAATCTATCAAATATTTTCTGAAGCATGGACATAATAGAAAAAAATTAGGAAACCTAGAAATAGTTTTGAAACAAGTTAAACAAGATTCCTAAATTTGTATCAATTATTTTTTTAGCAGAACCTCAGATGTAAAAAAATATTTTTAAGCAGAAAATTAGCCTCTCAAGGACTGCCTCAACTCTTCTCCAACGCTGCAGCTCAAAGGCATCAAGTCTTCTCCTATTTTCCTTATTGCTTGTTTGTCTCTCAGATGCATAGCAGGTGATTGGAAAAACCATAACTTGAACCAAATACACCTTACTTAGTCTTTAAACTAACATTATTCCTTTTCAAGACTTTGGTGAGATAATCTTACAACAGACTTTCCCAGTGCTTCTCCTGGTCTTCTCACTTACAGTACAAAGGGTGTTGATTGTAGATGCAAGAGAGATTAAACTATTAGACTATTTCACTCTTCTCTTCATCTATGATGATGTAGCATATTATCCCATTGGTGAAAATTTTTGTTTTGTTGATGTTGAGATGTAATCCACATTAAAATTTTGGAAGCTCCCTGTTGATGTTCAATGTTAGCATCAACAGATATGGGCAGGTCTTCTTTACTGTCAACCAAAAGAATTCTTACACGACCAAAACCCTGGTAACTTGGTTTTTTAGAAGAAGCATCAGAAAAAGACTTCAAACCCTGATGGGAAGAATCTTATCGAGTAACATTAAATTAAGAAATAACTAGGACAGCAGTGACACTTCCAGAGCCTAGATTTATGTTTCTCAAATAAAAGAAGCAAGCCATCCTCAGATCACTTGATGACTATCCCAACTAGATAGGCTGTGAAATCTGACAAATCTTCAGCAAGGAAAAGATAGCATCTACCTTTTATCTAAATCAATTAAACTACTGAGTAATTTGGTCTGCAAGCTTCCACTCAAGGCACACAACCACACACATGGAATCTTTCTCTCCCTCTTTTTTGGTTGTCATCCAACCATCTTTAGTTGTTGTTACGTGCCATTGAGTTGCCTGTGACTCATAGCGACCCTATGTATAACAGCCCTAAACCCTGCTCTATCCTGTGCCAATCGCATTGCCTCTGACACACCCATCCCGATTATCCCAGTCACTGAATCAATCCACCTCATAGAGGGTTTTCCTCTCTTGTGCTGTCTTTCCACTCTCCCAAGCATGATGTCCCTCTCCTAGAACTGGTCCCTTCTTGCAACATATCCAGTGTATGTCAGATGAAGCTTCAGAGTCCTTGCCTCCAAAGAGCAGCCTGGATTCACCCTTTCTAGGATGAATTTGTTCTCTTAGTAGTCCATGGTATATTAAATTCTCTTCTACAGCACCAGAGCTCTCAGGCATCATTTCTCCTTCTATCATCCCTGTCATTATCCAGTTCTCTGATGCATAGCAAGTAAGTGCGAAGAATAAGACCTGGGCCAGGTGGTGCACCTTAGTCTCCAGACTGACATTGTTGCTCTTCAGTGCTCTGGAGAGGTCCTTGACAGCAGACTCTCCCAGTGTAATTAATCTTTTGATTTCCTGGTTGCTGGTACCTAAAGAGATGATTATGAAGCTAAGAAAACAAAAGCTGTCAACAATCTCAATCTCTTGACTTTCTATCATGATGTTGCCAATAGGCCCAGGACATTTTTGGTACCAGCCCTATGTAAATCAGTAATTTCCTAAACCACTTGACTTTTTAAATAGCAAATGCAGACAGGGAAAATAGCCGTCTGTTTAAGACTTGTTTTCACAACACAAGTAGAATAGAGATTTCCTCTCTCTACTGAGAAATTGACCTTTTGTAGGAACTGAATAATCTGTAAGAGATTATTCCCAGAAGGAACCCATATAACATTTGGGCTGTAGAACTATGAAAGTTTGAGAGCTGTCTTACAAGAAAGGCTCTCCATTTAAACCCAATTTCTTTTTCTTTTTATTTAGATTTAGCTGATGACCTCTCTTTTCTAATTCTCACTGGTTCATGCCAGACTCTCTTATTGAGTGGTACAAAACCCAGTTAATATACTCATCAACTTCATTGGGATATTTTGGCTGAATATGGATCTCTGAGTGACTCCAATGTCAATGACTGGGTTTGTGTCCAAAAAGTCATTTATGCACAAACCTGAATTGATCCTTGCCTTTGAAATAAGTTCCTGCTATTACTTGGAATTCATTTTGGTTCATTTATTTCCCCTTTTAGAAGACAAGATCTTTAGAAAACAGCACAAGGAGTAAAACAGAGCCTTGATTTGATACCCTGAATCTTAATCACTAAGGAGAACTAGGAGTACTTTCTCTTTCCTTACAGCTTTTTAAAAAAAATATGTTAAGTGTAAATCTCAGTACACCGCAACAACCACCACTACTACCAGATGCCATGGGATTGGCTCCAACTCATGTCAGAGCATAGCTGAGCTCCACAGGGTTCACTGGTTGAGTTATTTGGAAGTTGTTTGCCAGGTGCCCCTAGTTGGACATGAACCTCCAACCTTTTATTTACCAGCCATGCATGTAAATGGTTTCCATCTGAGGACTCCAAAAACAGTGAATAATATCAAAACAGAATTTTAAAAAGTATAAATTTATTATCTCATCATTCTAGAAATCATAAATTTGAATCTGTTTAGCTGCTACTCTTCTCCAGGTTTCAAAAGTATTGGCTGAGTCCTAGACTTTGGGAAGCTCTAAGATGAATCTGTATCCAAGCTAATTCTGATTGTTCCTAGAACCTAGTTTCTTGTGGCTCTACCTTAGTGGTCCGTGTTTCCTTACTAGTTACCAACTGCAGGTGACCCTTAGCTCCCTGAAGCTTATCTTTGGTCCTTACATGTGAGTCTTTACCTCTCAGAGTCAAATAACATCATGTTAGATGCTTTGTAAACTTGAAACATTTTTCAACCACTCCCTCTGCCACATCTCTTTTCTTTCCAGCTGGAGAAAGTTTTTTGCTTTTAAGGATTTGTATCATTATACTGAGCCCACTGGATAATCCAAAACAAGTTTAATTATTTTAATTTTATTTGGAAAGTTCTTGGTGTCATAATGTAACATCGTCATAGGTCCCAGAGATTATGTTACATACATCTTTGAGAGCCATTATTAGTCTGCCTAGTAAAAACAGGAAAATCCAGAGCTTGTAGTAAGTAGATGCTGCTTCAACCAGAAATCAAAATGTAATGCATGATAATGGTGCTTTAAAGAGTGCAGTAATGCTCTGATCCCTACCTTAGAAAGTAGTGGCTAATCTCAGTTTCAGGGTGATGGGAATGAAGACCTGAAATACTTGTGACAATGTAACCTCACTGTTTAAAAGTTGATTTATTTAGCCAAACAATCCTTTCAAATAGATAATTCTCTTATCAGGGTAATAACTTGCTTTAATAATTTGCTTACCTAAATAAATAGCTTTCTTATCAAATAGAAGTTTGCTTATCAAGACTCACATCAAGATGGTCCTGCTTAACTGTCTCCCTGAAATTAACTATTATATAAGAAATTTTGCCCAATCCCAACTCGGTCAACATCTTCATGATGTACATTATTCAAGTTGAGACTACCTAAACTCTGTAAAAACCTTCCAGCTAACTGCTTGTTTTTTGAAATGCTTACAAGCTTGTGCTCTCCTTTGCTGGTGTAAGTTTGATAAACTCCGTTTTACTTGATCAACGGGTTTTCCTGACAGAGCCGTGTCCTGTGAGAACCATTGGCAAATATCTGTAGGCAATGAATCTTTCTTTGGTTCCTGAGCAGCAGGTGTGGGTGTTGGGTGTGAGAAAAATGGACCCAGCATAGTCTTTCTCATTTGAATTTCAATCTGTGTCATTGGGTTTAGTTTGCCTCATCTGATGAGATGGAATGCCTGAGGGACCATGTATGTTTAATCGTTACAGCTCTGTTCTCTGTCATCACATGACAACTCTGCACCACATCCTGGGTCCATCTTATCAGCACAATTCCATACATTGCAGCCCTGGGCAGACCTTCAATTTTCTGAGGAGAATGGTGCTGTGTAAATGTGTATGTTGGGTATTGGGATCCTGGTCAAGCTTGTCTTACCCTCCAAACCTGGCAGAGTTTGAGAGGGACAACAGAGGAAAGTCCTGACTTTGACACTTTACCCAGGACAGAATTGAGTCTGAGATGGTTGGACATGACAGAGGAGTGGGCCTCAGGTCCTGTGGATGCATGAGAGTTGGATATCTCTAGTGATCCTCAACTTCATAACCCTAGAGAAATACAACAGGAAGTCAGGGAGGAAGGTGGAATTTTTAGAAGTTTTGAGAACTTCCTGGAAGTCTGGGCTAAGTACTTGTCCTGTTCTCAATTTTAAAGACCCAGGAACCCCAGATTTCTTTGAACTCAAAGGTTTCTATTTCTCTCTTTCATTCTCAGATATAAAGACAAAGAGATGAAAAAGAGAAACATCAAATTTTTATAGAGCAAAAGACCAAAATATCCAGGTCTTGTAAGTATTAGGACTGCAGAGCCCTTTCCTTCCACTCCCAGAATGCCTGTTGAGAGAATCCAATCACAGGAAACAGCAGCTGTGCTTTTTCACTCTGTGAAACTCCCCTATCCCCTTTTCCCCAGGAATAGTTATCTGAGACCCTAGCCCACTTCCCTATATTGAAGGAAGCATCTGTAAGCATCCCCTTCTCCAAGTACCTTATAAGAAAATTCAAAATGCCCCTCTAACGCTTAGTGGGGGCTCATCTTCTGCTTGAGAGCCAGCCCAGCAGTTTCTCCTCAATAAACTGTCTTTCTTGGCCTGAACTGGGTTTTGTCCTTTCTCGGCAACCTTACAGTAAGCAGGAGGATTTAGATATGTATGTGAAGGGAGTTGGGGACTTCTGTTGGCCTCTGACTCCTGGGAACCCAAAGCACAGCTGAGGGAAAACCCACCTAATCTTTCATCTTCTTCACAACCATCTATTAGGGACTAGGACTCTGGTGACTCACAGTGTTTTTGTCTAATAATTTTTTTAAAATACATTAGTAGTCCTGTTTTCCTAATCTATATCTTAATTTAGAAGTTCTGTAAAGCCTGTTCACTATTATAGCAATCTACAAGTCTCCACTGGCAGATTGGTGGTCCACGTGGCTGCACAGTGTACATTGGTTAGTACTTAACTGGGACCTTCCTCATGCAAGGCAAAAATTCTAGGACTGAACCACTGCTTTACTCACCCTTAGAAAAGTTGTTGTTGTTAGGTGTTGCCGAATTGAGTCTGACTCATAGCGACCCTATGAAAAAAAGGAAGCTTTAATTCCCCTAGTCATTCATCTCCATTTCCCATAACCTTTCACTAGTTGTTTTTGTGTACCATCAAGTCAGAACTGACCCATAGTTGACCTTCCAGTGGGTTTTCAGAGGCAGTTACTCACACAGAAGGAGACTGTCCATCTTTCTTCCACAGAACAGCTGTTGGAGTCAAACCGTGTACCTTTACATTGTCAGTTCAATTCCTTACCCCCAAGCCATCAAACCTTCTGTTATAGGGAGATTTTAGTCTCCACATTCCTGGGATCACAGCTTGCTGAGCTGGGGCTGAGACAAGGTATGGAGAAATTGAAACTATTCTGGGTCTGTGCCAAGTGAAGAGGACAGCTTATAGCTGCTGTTGAGATTATCTGCTTAGATATTGATAGCTCTACACACTTCCTCTGTGACTCTAATCCTTAGCGCTAGAATAAACAGACCAGAAAAAGGGAAGGAAGAAGGCAAGAAAAACTAAGAAGTTTGGAGAGTTGAAACTTCAGTTTTATGTGTCCAAGACCATGAGTGCCTGGAGATGTTGAGAGAGAAGATACTATCAAATTATCAATTACTACTCTCTTTGGGGATTTTTCTCTCACTATTATGGCTTTCCCTCCTCTCCAGCTCCAGTTATTTTCTTTTATCATTTCTTTTTCATCCTCCTTTTTATTACTAATATTTCTTTATTCAGATTTGTGTACACCACACATTTTGACTCAAATTCGAAGAGCACTGATTTAGGCTCTGTGATTCAGAGTGAGGGTAAAAGAAAAACAAAACAAAACACCCCCCCCCCACAAAAAAAACCCTAGAAGAAAAAAAATAGACCAACCATAACATAAAATTAAAACTTATAAAACTTCCTTTTGACTGTTAACCATAGGCTGTAGCTAGATGAATAGGAAATGGAAGGGAGAATATTTCGGATGGAGGACAGATAGCAATTGCTAAGTGCTAATAGAATATTTTTCTAGAGGGAATCTTAAACCCATCACATCCAACTATTTTGTAGTTGAATTGTTGAAAAGGATTCCCATCAGGTGGTCAGCTGAATTTCCCTTTTTCTGATCTCAGAGTCTCATAAGCTTGCCTAGAGCAAGACTGGTAGATTTTTGGAAATGGCCAACCAAGCCAAGACAATAGAAGCCCTCCAGGCAAACACAGCAGGTCCAAGAAAGAACAAGCTTAGAAATCAATACAATATGGCAGCCAGACAGAGCAAGATAAAGCCTAAATGATTTGAGGAATTCAGACCTAAGTGACTGAATGACTAGCAGTGTGATTAATAGAAAGAGAGTCATTGGTTGCCAAGGGTTTTGAAGGGCAAGAAATAAAATCCAAACATCTCTAAAGTACTCAAGAACAATGGTGTCTCTCTGGAGACTAAGGTGCGCCTGATACAGGCCATGGTCTTTGCAATCACTTGTTATGCATCAGAGAGTTGGACAATGACTAGGGAAGGCAGAAGAAGAATTGATGCCGTTGAGCTGTGGTGCTGGAGAAGAGTATTGAATGTACCATGGACTGCCAAGAAAACAAACAGATTCATCCTGGAGAGGATTAAACCAAGCAACTCCTTGGAGGCAAGGATTCTGGGGCTTCGCCTGACATACTTTGGGCATGTTGCCAGGAGGGACGGGTTCTTGGAGAGGGACGTCATGCTTGGGAGGGTGGAGGGACGGCACAGGAGGAGAAGACCCTCTATGAGATGAATTGATTCGGTGACTGGGGTAATCGGGATGGGTGTGTCAGAGGCAGTGCGATTGGCACAGGATAGAGCAGGATTTAGGGCTGTTGTGCATAGGGTCGCTATGAGTTGCAAATGACTCAAGGGCACATAATAACAACAACAAGACATTTCAAGTTTTAATTTAATATTGAAATATACAACTGAAACTATCCTACGAGCAGTAGAGATAAATGGTAAGGAGAAATATTAAAGCAGAATTGGGCATTATTCCCATGGAAGGTGACTGAATTTCCAAATTGAAAAAGTTCTATATGTCTAAAATTCTGAATTATTCCTGCCTTTTTTTTTTTATTACCAAGAGGACAGTTTAAAGTTTTTTTCTATAATAGATAAATACATATATCTGTTATATAAGTGCCTATAGACAGTCAAATGATCTACCATGCTGGGAATGAAAAATATGAGGGAAAATGGCGTTTCATTAAGTAAAAAAGACTATTTATAGATCCATTCTGAAGTACAGTGTTGTGAGTGACAGGATACTACCCATACACATACAAGAAAGTTATATCACTGTGATTTAAATATACACACCAATAATTAAAGCCAAAGAGGAGGAAATAGAAAATTTCTATCAACTTTTGCAGTCTGAAATTGTTTGACTGTGCAACCAAGATTCATTAATAATAGTGACTGGAATGCAAAAGTTGGGAACAAGAAAGAAGGATAAGTAGTCAGAAAATAGGGGCTGGGTTACAGAAATGAGGCTGGAGATAATGATAGAATTTTGTGTGGTCAATGGTTTATTCATTGCAAATACTCTTTATAAAAAAAGCACAAAGGGCTGTTATACACATGGACCTTACCTGATGGCCTACATAGGAATCAGATCAATTACATCTGTGTAAAGAATCACTGGAGAAGCTGGATAAGATTGTGAAGCTGTGAAGACTAGGCCAGGTGTTCACTGTGAAAGAGACCACAGCTACAATTGTACAAGTTGAGATTGAAGCTAAAGAAAATGAAAACCAATTCATTAGAACCAAAATATGATCTGGAGTCTCTCTCATCCGAGTTTAAAGAACATCTCAGGAACAATTGAACCTTGAGCATGAAAGAACGAAGATCAGATGAGCTGTGGTATATCATCCAGGAAGAAAGCAAAAGGTCATTACCAAGACAGCTGAGGAAGAAAAGACCCAGGTAGATGTCAGAAAAGACACTGAATATTGCACTGGAATACCAAGAAGCTAAAATAAAAGGAAGAAATCAGCAAGTTAAAGAGCTGAACAGAGGATTTCTAAGGGCAGTTTGGGAAGACAAATCAAAACACTATAATGAAATATGCAAAGCACTCGAGTCAGAAAATCAAAAGGAAAAAGTTCACTTAGCATTTCTCAAGCTGAAGGAATAAAACCAAGCCTTGAATTGCAATACTTAAAGATGTTATGGGCAAAATGTTGAATGATTGAAGAAGCATTAACATTAGATGAAAAGAATACATGGAGTGCGTCACTGTACCAGAAAGTATTGGCTGACCCAGAAGAAGAATTCATGGAACAGCATATGCTCAACAACCAATGGTAATGAAGGAGGAAGTTCATGCTATTCTACAAAAATTGGAATAAAATAAGGCCCCATGAATTGATAGCATACCAGTTAATATAGTTCCACAAACAGAAACAGCCAAAGATGTGCTCACCAAGTTGTGTCAAGAAATCATGAGGATAGCTACCTGGCCAACTGACTTGAAAGGATCTGTATTTATTACCATCTCCAAAAAGGTGATTCAACAGAATATGGAAATTACCAAACAATATCACTAATACCACATGCAAGCAAAATCTTGCTGAAGTTTATCCAAAAGTGACTAGAACAGTACATTAAGAGAAAACTACCAGAAATACAAGCTGGGTTTAGAAGAGACCGTGGGTACTAAGGATATAATTTCCAATGTCAGATGACTCTTGAATGAAAGGAGAGAGTGACGGAAGAATGTCTATTTGTGTTTTACCGACTAAGCAAACACATCTGACTGTGTGGACCACAACAGATTGTGGCTAACATTGAGAAGAATGGGAATCCCAGCACAATTGATAGTGCTCATGCAAAACCTATACCTAAACTGAGCAGAGCAACACGGAGGAACACTGCAGGTTCAAAATCAAGAAAGAAGTGTGTTTTTCTATCTCCATACCTTTTCAAAAGAGGGATATTTTCTTTCTCCATAATTTTTCAATCTATATACAAAACAGATCATTCAGGAGGTTGTACTTTATGAAGTAGAATGCAATGTCAGAACTGGAGAAAGACTCAACAACAACTTGTGTTATTCAGATCACACAATCTTGCTCACTGAAACTGAGGAGGACTTGAAATGTTTGCTACAGAAGGTCAAGGACTGCAGTATTCAATATGGATTGCATCTCAACATCAAGAAAATAAAGATCCTCACCACTGGACCAATTGGCAACATCATGATGAGGTTGTTACAATTTCATCTTCCTCAAATCCACTCTCCACTCTGTTGTTACCAGCAGTCAGGAAATCAAAAGATGAGTGTCTACAGGAACATCAACTGTACCTCTCTCAGAGGGTTAAAGAGCTGTCTAGAGACAAATGTGCACCTGATGAAGGCTGTGATCTTCTGAGTTGCTTGTTATGCAACTGAGAGCTGGACAATGAATAAAAATGGCAGGAGAAGAATTGATGTCTTTGTGGTGCTGGAGAAGAGTATTGAATATGTCATAGACTACCAAGAGAACAAACAGGTCTGTCCTGGAGAGGGTGAAACCAGGTTTCCTTTTCCTTGGAGACAAGGATTTTTAAGCTCCTACTCAGTTATTTTGGACATGTTGTCAGGATAGATACTATGCTTGTAAGGTTGAAGGGTCAGCACAGGAGAGGAAGACCTTGAATGAGATATATTGACACAGGGACTGTGACAATAGGGACAGGTGTGTCACTGACAGTGAGGTGAGATTAGGATAGGTCAAGGCTCAGAGACATTGCTCATAGGGTTGTCATGAGTCATGGTCAACCTGATGGCTCATAACAATAAGGTGCTTAGTGGCCCAGTGGTAAGGCGCTGCATTGTCAACCCAAATGCATATAATTTGAGTCCACCAACTCTCTATGAGAGAAAGATGGGCAGTCTTCTCCCATACAATTCATACTGCATGAAAACCTACTGGACAGTGGGCTGAGTCAGTTCCAACCTAAATAAGACACTGAGTTTTAGCTATAGAGACAAGGTTCAAACTAAATGTCAGACAAACCTCCAGACTTACAGTACTATTCTCACCTCACCAAGTGTTCTGAGCGGGACTTAATGCTTCAGTGTGGGGTCCAACAGAGAGGAGCCAGATTTTCATGTGGACAGTCAAGGTCCATCATAACCATGAGACCGATTCCAGGTCCTGGAATTTGTGAGACAAGCATTCTCCTAAGACATTAGGAGAAAGGACATCCAGAATCTTTTAACTTAACTCAGGGGAAGTAGATGTATGTGCATCCACAATTTTAATGCCTGCCTTCCTTTAGTGGGGATCACTTCCGGTGAGTATCTGTTATGGAACTGAAACTATGCATTCACTTCATGTGTTTGGGACGGGGAAAAAGATAGGTCTCCTCTGGAATCCTGAGGTTGTGCTATTGGTGAGAGGAAGTGAAAAAGAAGAGAATCACAGGCATTAGAGCAGGAATTATTAGAGAAGGGCTCAGGTGCCTAGAGGAAAAAGACTGACAGCGAGGCCAAGAGGAGGCTAAATTTTCAGAGGAGGATGATGACCCATGGATTCATGGAAAAAAATGCATGGACATTGTCTACAGGAAAAGAAGGGTGTGGTTATGACAATGTCAGAACACCTTTGGGTTGACTGCTCTTACACTTAATTAAAAATTCACTGTTATGGGGGGTAGGGATAAGAAAAATGAGAAATCATGTAAGAATTAAGAGTCAATCTTTAAGAGGTTAAAAGCAGTCCTCTGAAAAGTGGTTAGTTTAATGACAATGTGTAATTGTGTCCTCAATGAGCAAGGGAAAAAAAATCAATGGAACAAAAATGAACTATTTTCTATTCATTGATTTTGTTGCCCTTCAGAGTCACATTTATTCATGCAGTTATTTTTACACATTTTAGTCTCCTCATGGAGAGTCCTGTCAATACTGAAGGTATCTCAGAGACCAAGGGCTTCTCCCCAGAGAAGACGCCAGTCAGTCCCTAGGGTAAACGATTTGTTGCTCAAAAAGTATGTAAAAAAAAAAAAGTATGTCCATCGTCTTTGTTTCTGTGACGTAAGAGGCATTCACAAGGGAGAGCTCATCAGTCTTCCCCACCTGCTGCCCTCTCCTCAGTGTGATTGTTGTTCCTGGCTGCTGCTGTAGAGTTGGTCCCAATCCCTGGTTACCTCACGCATGATGGAATGAAATATTACCCCAATCTCTATGTTTTGTTGTAAATAAAATCATTATGATTTAGAAGATTTTCCTTAGATTGAGATTGTACACAGCTTTAGTTTGCTTGGCTCCATAGTCAACAGTCTTGGCACCAGCAGCCAGGAAATTAAAAGGCGCATTGCCATGGGAACGTCTGCTGTTAGGGATCTCTCCAAAGTACTGAAGAGTAATGGTGTCTCGCTGGAGACTAAGGTGCGTCTGATACAGGCCATGGTCTTCGCAATCACCTGTTATGCATCAGAGAGTTGGACAATGACCAAGGATAGAAGGAGAATTGATGCCTTTGAGCTGTGGTGCTGGAGAAGAGTATTGAGAATACCATGGACTGCTAGGAAAACAAACAGATTTGTCCTGGAAAGGGTTAAACCAGGTGGCTCCTTGGAGGCAAGGATTCTGAGGCTCCATCTAACATACTTTGGACGTGTTGTGAGGAGAGACGGGTCCTTAGAGAGGGACATCATGCTTGGGAGGGTGGAGGGACAGCTCAGGAGAGGAAGGCCCTCTATGAGGTGGATTGATTCAGTGATTGGGATAATTGGGATAGGAGTGTCAGAGACAGTGTGATTGGCACAGGACAGAGCGGAGTTTAAGGCTGTTGTACATAGGGTCGCAGGCGACTCGATGGCACATAACAACAACATGAAAAAAATGAGGGTTTTCTTTAAGTTGAGTTTTGGGGGTGATTTGTTTTGCAGGAATAACTAACAGATACAGATAACTCAGTTACTTCTTGCTCTACCTTGCCCTGAAGAGCCATTATTCTTCAGGTTGGACAGCGTAGAAAATGGGAAGGAAGAAAATCCTGCAGTTGCAAACCTTCTGCATGCCTGCCTGTCTTCTTTCTGTTGCTGAGTTTAGTGAAGCAGTGGTGTGTGCTGTTGGTAGATCTTTGGTAGGTTAGCCTTCATCCACAATGCCCTCCTGAAACCATCTCCTAAAAAGACCTCAAAGGCCACAGATGAAGCCATTTTTTCCCCTAGAGAATATTTGAGGGTTCCTCATACGTTTATATACCTATGCTGAGCAAATAACTTGTGAAAGTGAACTCTGAGGAGGAATGTGGCATCAGGTTTGGGGGGGAGACTCATTCACCACCTGCATTATGCAGATGACATAACCTTGCTTGCTGAAAGTGAGGACGACTTTAAGCGCTTGCTGCAGAAAATCAAAGAATGCACCCTTCAATATAGATTGCATCTCAACTACTGGACAGATAGGCATAATCATGACAGATGGAGAAAAGGTTGAAACTGTCAATAACTTCATCTTACTTGGATCAATAATCAACATGCTTGATACCAGTAATCAGGCGATATATTGCCCTGGGAAGGTCTGCAGCCAGGGATCTTTCCAAATTATTGAAGAACAATGATGTCAGTTTGAGGACTAAGGTGCACCTAATTCAGGCCATAGTCTTTTTGTCTTTTTCAATCACTTGCTATGTGTGTGAGAGCTGGCCAGTGAATAAGGATGATGGATGAAGAATTGATGCTTTTGAGATGCGGCTTTGGAGAACAGTACTGAATATCTATTCCATCGACTGCCAAGAGAACAAATAGATATGTTTTGGAGAAAGTGCAACCCAGAGTGCTCTTTGGAGGAAAAGGTGATAAAGCTTCAGCTCACATTCTTTGGGCATGTTGCTAGGAAAGGCTATTCCTTGATGAGGGATAGCACGCTTGTAAAGGTGTGAGGTCGGTAAAAGAGAGGAAGACTCTTTAACCAGATGGATTTGCAGTGTCTGCAAACATACTCTTGAGTAGTCAGAGATTGTAAAGATGGCACAGGATAGGACAGAGTTCAGGTCATTTGTTCACAGGGTTGTACTTGACTCGAAGACACCTAACAACAAGCATTTTAGGAGTTCTGGTGTTACAATATGTTAACCTTTTGGCTACAGTTAATCCATGGTTCATGGTTCAAACCCAAAGTCCCTCTGTGGGAGAAAGATGAGGGAATCTGTCTCTATAATGATCGGCGGAACCCAAGGGGAAGTTCACAGGACTTTCAAAGACCTTTGTTTCATACTTTGGACATGTAGCTAAGGAAGGTTATTCTTGGAAAGGGACATCACATTTGGAAATATGGAGGGTCAGCAAAGGGTAGGAAGAGCTCCAATGAGATGCATTGACATGATGACTTCAGCAATGGGCTCTAGTGTGTCAGAGATGATGAGGACGGCATCGGATGGGGCAGGGGGCAGGTCGCCTGTTCATAGGGTGGCTAGGAGTAGTGCTCAGTCAACTCGACAGCATCTAACAACAACAAGGCAAAGTTCTACTCTGACCTATCATTATTGTTGTTATGTACGGTCTAGTTTTAACTGACCCAAAACTCATTCTTCAGCAGGTTTGCAGGGGCAGTAAATTCATGGAAGGAGATTGCCTATTTTTCATCCATGAAGCAACTGGTGGAATTGAAACACACACCTTTCTGTTGTCGGCACAACTCCTTACCACTAAGCCACCAGAGCTCCCTACTCTATCCTGTAGTATTGCTCTAAGTTGAAATGAACTGCGTGCCCTAGGTTTGGTTTATCTAAAACTTTCATATAATGTCACATTCTTACCAAAGATTCATCTTTTCAGAAAATGATCTTATCTTCATCTTTACAATGAATGCGCCTTCTTTCTTTCTTTCATAAACATCAACATAATTTTCATTATTAGCTAGGCTTGAAAGGTTTCATTTCTCCTCTACTCTAAGCCCCAAAATGAAAACTTTGTAGAAACAGTTGCATGTTTTTATCATAAGCATGGCCAGCTCTCTCTTTTTTATATTTAGTTACTATCATGTTAGCTCCAACTCTTGACAAGCTGAAGCTATTTTTACCCACATTTGCTGTATATCCATAATTTTAGGTGTGTTTTAATCCATTCTCGAGGCCACTGTGGATTTTTGAGAGCCACTGGTCAATAGGGGCTCCTCTTCAGCACTCTATGATCCCTGGAGGTATCACTGGCTGAATTTTTAAAGTAGATTGTGATGCCTTTCTTTCTAGTCTGACTTTTCCTGGAAGTTCTACTGTCCTCGTTGATACTTGAGATACCATTGAAACACACAAGCCACCACAGTGCAAATATGCAGCAGACACAGTGGCTTGCTCTTTCACTCAGGCCATCATGATTTCTTGTTTGTCACTGCAGCCTCTCGGTGCCTCTCTCTACATCCAGTTCTTCCCCAGAAACTCATTCAGCTGCCCTGCCAGATTCAACTAGAATATATCTCTTTCATATATCTGCTCTTTGCTTCAAAATCTTCCACGGGCCCTTTCAAATTTTTTCTTCCCCATCTAATTTCCTGGAGCATTGCCTTTTGGAGCTACTTAGTGTTCGCTGTCTCATGAGGTCCAACACTTGGGGGATCACTCTGATCCTTGATTCAGAGCCAGGCAGTTTGGATCAGGAAGACAAAAATTGTTCCAGAATATCCAATACACTAGATTGGGTACATAAGCTTCTTTCCCTTTTCTGCTGAGTGGGTTTTGGAAGCCGTACTCCACAATGAAGGCCTTCATATCAATCTCTAAGCTACCCTTGCCTTCTCTCTGTGACTTTACCCTTTGAAAACAAGCACCTTTCAATTAGGCCTCTGTGTAGACCCAACGTAGACTAGACCTTACCTAACTCCTGACTTTTTGTCTCTGTAATCTTTGTAGGCAATAACTGCTACTTTTTATTGTTATGCATGGTTGAGTCAGAACCGACTCATAGCTGAACCTCCAGTGGGTTTTCCAAGGCAGTAAATCACACGAGAGGAGATTGACCATCTTTCTCCCATGGAAGAGCTGGTAGATTTGAACCATGTGCCTTTGAGCTGGCAGTGCAACTCCTTACCACTAAGCCACCAGTGTTCCCTAAATGCTACTTACCAATCCTTAAACTCCAGCCAGCTCAGATGACTTTCATGAGCTTCTGCAAGTCCCTTGGAATTGTAACGCCTCCATTGAGATTTAGCCCCTTAGGCTGCATGAGCACTCATTGCTGCCCCATTCTCAATGAACTCAATGTAGGACCTCCCTACCTCTGGCCATGCTAGCTATTTATCTTCTATAGCTGACTCAGACTGAAAACTCATCCATTGTCCTTGATCCATGATCTTTGTGTATAATGCAGGCTCTAATGTTAATTTTGAAGCATGGAAGTTACATTGTAGCAAGTTCAAATTAAACAGTAGATTTTGTTTTGAAAAACTCACAGGCCACTTGTCCCTAAGTATTTCAAATCAAGGGATTTTTTCCCCCACTCTATATAGCACCTGTCCTCCCCTCTCACTCTAAGATGGGCCCCTATATCTTGCACTCTCCTTGCTCTGTGATACAGAGTGTGATTCAAAGTGCTAGGGAAGGAAAGGCTACCTTGGTTTATCTGTATCTATCAGCAAACAGCAGATCAGGAGGCTTACTGCATTGGTGAAGTCTATAGTCTGGGACTTCTCAAAACTGTGGATGAACAATGATGTTAGTTCGAGGACTAAAGTGTGCCTAATTCAGGCCATGGTCTTTTCAATCACTTGCTATGCATCTGAGAGCTGGACAATGAATAAGAATGGCAGAAGAAGAATTGTTACCTTAAAGCTACGGTGTTGGAGAAGAATACTGAATAGTCTATGGACTTCCTAAAGAACAAACAGACATGTCTGGGAGAAAGTGCAACCAGAGTGCTCAGTGGAGGCAGATGACAAAGCTTTGTTTCACATACTCTGGGTATGTTGCCAAGAAAGGCAAGAAAAGAGAGGGACATCATGCTTGGAGAAGTAGAGGGATAGTGAAAGAGAGGAGGAAGTCCCCTGACTGGGAAAATTGACACAGTGGCTCCAGCAATGAGGTCAAGTGTCAGAGATTGTGAAGATGACACAGGATAGGACAGTGTTCAGATCTGTTTGTCATAGGTCACTATGATTTGTACTTTACAGCACCTAACAAAAATAGCAACATTCAGTTGTACAGAAGAAATAAAGGTCTATTTAATCAGTAATAACTCTCCTTAGAAAACTGCGGGGTTTTAAGGGTCAAATCCACCCATAGGTCCCTTGGTAAAAATACCTAGAGATCTTTTGTTAGGTGCTATCCAGTTAACTCTGACTCATAGTGACCCTGTTCAACAGAAAAAGACTTCGCCTTATCCTGTGCCACCCTCACAATTTCCACTCGACTCAAGCCAATTATTATAGTCTGTCAATTCATCTCATTGCAGACTTTGCCCCCTTCTCTGACTCTCCATCTTTCTAAGCCTGATTTCCTCTTCTGGGTACTAACCTTTTCTGATAACATACACACAGTATGTTAGATGAAGTCTCACCATTTTTACCTCTAAAACTTTAGCTGGACATTATCCAAGACAGAGATCTCTTTGTTGTTTTGACAGTCTGTAGGATATTCAGTACTATTCTCCAACACCAAAATTCAAAGGCATTAATTCTTCTTCAGACATTCTACTCATTGTTTAATTTTTGGATTCATAGGAAGCAAATGAAAATACCATGACTTAAATCAGACACACCTTGGTCTTTAAACTGATATTATTGCTCTTCAGTTTTTTTGAGACATCCTTGTTAGCATATTTTCCCAATGCAACATATCCATTGACTTCTTGACTTCTGTTACTATGAGTGTTGATTATAGATCCATGTAAAAGAAAATTGCTAACAGCTTCAATCTTTCCTCTATCCACAATATTGTCTATTGGTCCAGTGGTGAGGACTTTTGTTTTCTTAATGTTGAGATTTAGTAAATTTGAAGACTGTAGTCTTTGATCTTCTAACAACAAGTACTGCAAGTCTCTTCAACTTTCTACAAGCAAGGTTGTGTCATTTGCATAAATCAGGCTGTTGTGGAATCTTTCTTCAATCCTGATGCCATATTCTTCTTCATAAAGTCCAATTTCTTGTATTAATTGCTCAGTCTACAGATTTAATAGGTATGGAACAAGTGAAGCACTTTGATACAATCAACTACATCTTGATTCATGTGTAAGTTCTGCAAAAAAATAAGAAGTATAGTGTAATTCCTATTCTTCTTAATGTTATCCATAATTTATTATGATCCACACAGTCAAATACCTTTGTAAAATCAAAGAAATACAAGTAAATATCTTTCTAGCAAGCTCTTCTTCCAACCAAGGTCCATTTGACAGCAAAGGTGTACCACATTCTATGACCTTGATATACTACGTCATCCACTTTAAAATAGTCTTCAGCAAGATTTTACCTGCATATGATATTAATGATATTATTTGATAATTCCCCCCCCCCTTTTTAATAGACACAAATATGAATCTCTCAGTCAATTGGCCAGGTATCTGCCTTCCAAGTTTCTGGGCATAACTGAGTGAGTGAGCATGTCCAGGACTACATCTGCTTGCTGAAACACTGCATTTGTTTACCTGAAAATTTCTCGAGATTTAGATTTTGCCAATGCTTTCAGTGCAGCTCGAAATCCTGCCTTTCAAGACATTGGTTCTTGGTCATATGCTACTTCTTGATACGGTTCAGTGGTGATCATTTCTTTCTGGTACAGTGATTCTGTGTTGGAACTGACTGAGAAGGAGTGAAGGTTAGAGTAATTTTGGATCCTTGTCTTTAAAATAAACATTTCTGGCTACTTAAATTTAGTGAACTGGAGGCAGCTTTGAAAAGTGGGGCACTCTACAAATTATACAGTGGAACACAGGCCGAGTCTAGCTTATAAGCTATAGACAGATTACAGTCTCAGCACACAATGGAAGCTTGAAATAAGGTAGGGGGCTCTGAGTCCTCCCTCCTACACCCTGGGCCCACCTCTGTGGGTGGGAGACTCCAAACAAATCAAAAGTTCTCTACGCCTTTCCCCCCTCTATTTTCCCACACCATGTAAAAGATGTGGGTCCTCCTTTTCCAATTCTATCTTGTGTGGCTGCATATTTTAAGACTTGTTTTCCCTTTTCAAGTCCCGAGTGTTCATTTATGGGTCTAAGAGAAAAACAGTGAATAGGAATGGAACGGAGGCATGCACGGGGATTTTTGCTGTCTCTTCAAAGACAGCCACTTATACAATGAAGTGATTAGAAGTGATTTCTGAAATCAGGGACCTTCCACTCAAGTTGCAGTGATGAGATGAACATAGATGAGGCATTCATCAATTTGAGTCATTCCTTTCATAAAATACTGCACCAGGTACATGGGAATACAAATCTGAGTGGCAAACAATCTCTCCTGAAGCCGTTCACGAGTAATTGGGGTGCAGGGTAAAGTTATGCAAGGAGATCATTACAATAGAGTGTGATAAGTGTGATGAGCACATCAAGTACGCTTATGTCTGAGTTTCTAGGGAGATTTCGTAGGTGTGCTGAATTGGGAAGATGAAATGTGTTTTGTTAGCAAGAAAGGTGGAAGTGTTCCAGAGGCAGGAACAACTTGTACAAAATTATGGAAGCATGTTGACTAACAGTAGCTTCTGATGGAAACAGTGGGAGAAAATGAGACAGGAAGAGAGTAAGTAAAGGCTTTGTTCTTAGCATAGGCAAAAAGCAAGCTTTAAAGGGTTTAGGCTGAAGAAGAGCAAGGATTTGTATTTTAGAAAGAAAATTGATAAGTGGTGGAGAGAACAGGTTGACAGAGGAAGGCTGAGACTAAAGATGGAGGGCAGGCTGGACGTTATTCAAATCATTTGGACAATAAGGATTATTGTTGGGAAAAGGAAAGTTGGGAAGGAAAGAAAAGGACAGAGGGGAAAGATGTCCAGGAAGTAGAATCCAAGGGCTTGGCAACTTTCTTGAAATTGTGAGAGGAGATAGGGCAGTGCTGCGGGGCTCTGGTTGGCATAGTGGGTAGTATAAGCAGTAAAGGTTTAGAAGAGAGAGCGTTTGGCACATTGAGGCAGTGCGTTAGGAATGTGGACAGGAGTGTTAAGTGCTGGAGCACACTGTGGGTGGCAAAAGTGGCTAGAAGTGAACCTGGAGAAGGAGGTGGCCAAGGATTCGCAGGCCCAGCTATAGAGTACAATGTTTGTTTTTAAGATCTCGGAAGGGTCACTGAAGATTCTGTGCAGGACCAAATGTGCTTCTGAAGCACGACATAGTTTATAGGAGATGGTAGATGGAACCTCCCAGGGAGAGGCATAAAGGGGCAGGGTTAAGAACTGAGCCTTGTTAAACACCTTTTTCAAAGGCGTAAATTGGGAGACTTAGGAGAGAGAAATGATGAAGGAACTCCTGAAACTCCAAAGTGCGTATTCTTGAAAAAGGAGAACATAGATTGAATTATGAGGCTAAAGGCATATGAGTAGATGTGCTTGAAGTATCTGATGACACAAGCATACTAAATGCATAAAGGAAGTGGGTGAGGATGGATGTAAGCTATGCAACCCAATGTTTCAGCTATTTTCTCTGTCTATGATTGAAGATACCATGAAAGTATCATGTTGTTAGATGCCATCAAGTTGAGTACAAATCACAGTGACACTAGGCTAGGGACAACAGACTTGAACCCAGCCCTGTCCTGTACCATCCTCATCATCTTTGACACACTTGAGTCCATTGCTATAGTCACTGTGTCAATCCGTCTCGTTGAGTGTCTTCCTCTCTTTAGCTGACCCTCCACCTTTCCGAGCATGATGTCCTTCTCCAAGGAATAGCCTCTCCTAGCAACATGTATAAGAGAGGAAGCTTTATTATCTTCTATCTCCAAAGAGAACTCTGGCTGCACTTTTTTTCTAAGACATAACTATGACCATATGAGTGAGTTTCCTTGACCAGGACATGTTCAGAAAGATTGAAATGCAGTTCTATTTTATGGGGCACTGACTGGGAAGGAATTTTAGTATTTCACAGGAAATTTGTGTGGGTCTTCTATAGAAGTTCCAAAGTCAATTTCCAGTACTCCTTCTCAAGCACCATAATTATTATAAACAAGCTTGCTATACTGATTTTGCTCTTTGGGAAGACTTTGTAAACCATGATCAATGGTGAAATCAAGGAAATGCTACCGTCTCTTAAACAGAATGGTAAAGGGGCAGAGTTGGGGGCCATTCAAAGGCTGAGACCAGGGCTACACTTTTTCTGCTATTGTTGTGTCCTCTAGTCTAAACTGACACATTGCTGACCCTCTAGCAGGTTTTCAGAAGCTGTAAATCACATGGGAGGAGATTGCCCATCTTTATCATAAGGAGCAGGTGGTGGATTTGAACTATGTGCTTTTGGGTTGGCAGAGCAGCTCCCTATCAATACCAGAGCTGAGTGTGTGTGCTCTGACCTCATTTTCTTCCTACTGTCTTTGTGACCTAACTTTTAGTCAGGCTTGTAGATCATTGCAGCTCCCCTGGCTTTGATGAACACCAGACAGTGACATAATGGGCTATCCTTATTTGTAATGGCTCATTATAATTCTGGTCTCATCTCAGCACTTGGACAGCTATTTCTGCTGAGTGCTTAATCAGGGGGTCCAATGTGAGTTGGGTCCAGGCACCATAGAGTAATTCTGCCTGCTGGTTTTATTCAGAGATGTGGATTTCGATGCGCTCCTTGCCAGCTGGCCCTTGTACCTGCCTCCCTTTATTGAAGCATATATTCAGTGCAACAAATGTTTGCAAGTATTTATTAAAACCCAGTATGTGCTAAGAGGACTGAATGTGTGAGTCTGTGTGTATACACATGCACAAGTATGCACATGCACACACACACACACACAGTTGTTCTTAGTAGTGCCATTGAATCAACCACAACTCATAGTGACCCTGCAAAGAATAGATCTGAGTTATGTCCTGTCCTGTTCCATCCTCATAATTGCCAACATGCTTGAGCCCATTGTTATGGTCACTATGTTATGCTAGCATTTTGAGGATCTTTCTCTGTTTCATTGACCCTCGGAACAGCAGTTTATCTTTTTTTAAAGACTAGCCCCTCCTGATAACCTGCCCAAAATGCATGGAGTTTTACCATCCTTGCCTCTAAGAAGCACCCTGGTTGAACTCCTGCAGGACAGATTTGTTTGTTCCATTGATGGTCATGGACTATTCAGTACTATTCTATAAAACCACAATTCAAAGGCATCCATTCTTATCCATTCACATGCACAGAGATAGACATACATGAACATATAAATATAACACATATCCAATATGCCCATACATATGTCTTTTCCCCACCTAAAATTAACAGAACTAGAAGGAAACTCTTCTAGTTGCCAAATGGAAGATGTAAGGAAATATCACGACTGTGATATCATATTAGTTTATCATGTGAGCCATCTGTCACACTGGTAGGCAAAAGACTTGGTCTTTAGAAACAGAAAGATTAAGGTATGACTCTCAGCTTTATCAATTATAAGCTGTGAGACAAGAATTATGTAACTTGACCAAGCTAGTATTTATCAAGTTAATGTTACTAGGTGCCATCTAGTCCTCTACAACTCATAGTAACCCTGTGAAAAATCAGACTGGAAATTTGCCCTATCCTCACTATCCTCACAAATGCTTGAACATATTGCTACAGTCACTGTGTCAATCTAGCTCATCGTGGGGCTTTCTCTCATTCTCTGACTCTCCATCTTTCCTAGAATGATGTCATTTTCCAAATATTGGCCTCTTCTGACAATATGCCCAAATTATGTGGGACCAAGTTTCATCATCCTTGCCTCTAAGAAGCACCTTTGTTGCCATTATTCCAAGAAACTCTTGCTTGTTCTTTTGGCAGTCTGTGGAGTAGTCAGTACTCTTCTACAACAGCACAATTCAAAGGCATCGATTCTTCTGTCATTCATTGTCCAACTTTCATATGCATAGGGGACAATTGAAAATACCATGGCTTGGAAAAGGTGTACTTCAGTCTTTAAACTGACATCATTGCTCTTTAGTACTTTGGAGAGGTCTTTGACGGTAGATTTTTTTCCAATGCAACACATTTTTTTAAATTTCCTGATGGTGACTACCATGATTCTTAATTGCAGGTCCAAACAAAATGAAATCCTTGACAACATCCATCATTTCTTCATTTTTCGTGTTGCTTACATATGGATCCAGTTATGAAAATTTTTGTTTTCTTATGGTGGCCTTGTTTCTGTTACTGTTAAAAGCTTGAAAATAAAAAGTTATTATGTTTCATCCCCACAACAACCAATAAAGAACTTACTGCATTATTAGCTTCATTGCATGGTTAATGGAATTCTGAGAATACCAATACAACACTGACAAACTAGTATTAAGTACTAGCTAGTTTTAGTCCTATGGAGGGTGACACAGGATAGGTAAACTTATATTGGGAGATAAAAAAAATGAGCTAACAGAGTTTTGTATCCAAAAGCTTTGGTTTTTTAAACAGCTTCAAGAATCAGAGAGAATGGGAGGAGTAGAACTTATTCCCCCTTGGATTCAAAATTGATTATTTCAAACTTTGTTGTTGTGGTTGCTGGGTGCCGTTGAGTCACTTGTGATGCATAATGACCCTATGTACAACAGCTCTGAATCCTGCTCTATCTTGAGCCAATTTCATTGTCTCCGACACATTATCCCAACATTGAGTCAATCCATCTCACCCAGGGTCGTCTTCTGTTGCACTGTACCTCCACCCCTCCAAGCATGACATGTCCTTCTCTAAGAACTGGTCCCTCTATTATATACCATTGTGCTAAAAGATGGTAGTGATGTGTACCATCGAGTTGCCTGTTACTCATAGCAACTCATATACACAGCAGCTCTGAACCCTGCCCTATCATGAGCCAATCTCACTGTCTCTGACACACCTACCCCCATTACCCCAGTTACTGTGTCAATTTATCTCATCTGGGGTCTTTCTGTACTGTACTGTCCCTCCACCTTTCTATGCATGATGTCGTTCTCTAAGGACTGGTTCCTTCTGGCCATGTGCCCAAAGTATGTGAGATGGAGCTTCAAAATCCTTGCTTCTAAACAGGAGTCTGGTTTCACATACTCTAGGACAGACCTATTTGTTCTCTTGGCAGTTCAGGGAATGTTAAATACTCTTCTCCAGCATCACAATTCAAAAGCATCAATTCTTCTACTATCCTTATTCATTGTCCAGCTTTCTGATATACAGCAAGTAATAGTTAAGACCACGGCTTGGATCAGGTATGTCTTAGTCTCTTAGACTGACATCATTCCTTCTCAGTACTCTGGAGAGGTCCCTGACAGAAGACTTCCCCAGTGCAATTAATTTTTTTTTTTTATTTCCGGGCTACTAGTGGCAAGAGTGTTGATTGTGGAGCCAAGAAACTGAAGCTGTTAACAATTTCAATCTCTTCTCTTTCTGTCATGAAACTGTCCATTGGCCGAGTAGTGAGAATTTTGTCTTCTTGATGTTGAGCTTCAAGCCATATCGAAGGCTGCAGTCTTTGATGTTCTGCAGCGAATGTCTCAGGTTCTCCTCTATGTCAGGAAACAAGTTTGTGTCATCTATATTGTGAAGGTTGTTGATGAGTCTTCCTCCAATCCTGATGCCACATTCCTCCTCCAAAAGTCCAGCCTTCCTAATGATCTTTTCTGTATATAGATTGAAAAGGTGTGGAGATAGGATGCATTCCTGAGATACACCTTTTCTGATTTTGAAACATGCAGTGTTTCCTTGCTTTGTTCTGATGACTGCTTCCTGGTTAAATGCAGGTTTCTCATGAGCACGATCAGGTGTTCCGGAATTCCTATTCTCCTCAAGGTTAGCCACAATTTGTTGTGATCCACACAGGAAAATGCCTTTGCATAGTCAATAAAACACAGATAGATATTCTTCTGGTGCTTTCTGCTTTCAGCGAAGGTCCATTTAACATTGGTTATATTGTTCCTAGTGCCATGGCCTCTTCCAAATCCAGCCTGAAAATCTGGCAGTTCTCTGTCAATGTATTGTTCCAATAGTTTTTAGGTAAACTTCAGTAGCATCTTATTTATGAATTATATTAGTGATATTGTTTGATAATTTCCATACTCTGTTGGATCACCTTTTTTTTTAATTGGAATAAGTATGGATCTCTTTTAGTCAGTTGGCCAGGTAGTTGTCCTACAGATTTCTTAGCATAAGCTAGAGAACGTGTCCTGTATCTGTTGAAATAGATCGATTGGTATTCCATCAATTCCTAGGAGATTGTTTTTTGCCAGTTCCTTTAGAGTACCTTAAGCTTCCACCTTCATCACCATTGCCTATTGATTATGTGCTGTTTTATTAAATTCTTCTCTGTGAGCAAATTCTTTTTGGTATAGTGATTCTGTGTACTTCTTCCGTCTTCTTTTGATGCTTCCTGGATCATTCAACATTCTGCCCATAGCGTCCTTAAGTACTGTAACTTGAGGCTTGAAATTGTTCTTCAGTTCCTTCAGCTTAAGAAATGCCAAGCAAGTTCATTCCTTTTGATTTTCTGACTACAGGACTTTGCATATTTTATTATAATAGTTTGCTTTGTCTTCCTGAGCTGCCTATTGAAATCTTCTATTCTGCTCCTTAACTTTGGTTTTCACAACAGATCTTTTTCCTTTTCCTTTACACATATTTCTCTCCATCCCTGAAATTGTGTGATCCTATGATTAAACACTCCCACTCCCTCACATCCTCACCTTTTGCTCCCACCTTCCACACCTTGGATCCTCATAAACATTCTACTCTAATGGTTTTATATAGTATTTGTCCTTAAGAGACTACTTCATTTAGCTCTCCAGTTCTTCCCCAGTTAGGTAGTGATTTACAAAATCATTGCTCTTTTGTGCTGCCTAGTATTTCATCATGTGAATGCACCATAATTTCTCAATCCATTCCATTGTGGTTGGACATTTGGGTTGTTTCCGTGTTCTTGAGATGTTGAATAACACTGCTATGAACATTGGTGTATAAATGTCTGTTTGTGCTTCAGTTCTCAGCTGTGGTGCTGGAGAAGAGTATTGAGGGTACAATGGACTGCTAGGAAAACAAACAGATTCATCCTGGAAAGGGTTAAACCGGGAGGCTCCCTGGAAGCAAGGATTCTGAGGCTTTGTCTAACATACTTTGGACATGTTGTAAGAAGGGACTGGTCCTTGGAGAAGGACATCATGCTTGGGAGGATGGAGGGACAGCGCAGGAGGGGAGGGCCCTCTACAAGGTGGATTGATTCAGTGACTGGGGTAATCGGGATGGGTGTATCAGAGACAGTGTGACTGGCACAGGACAGAGCAGAGCTTAGGGCTGTTGTACATAGAGTCGCTATGAGTCGCAGGTGACTCGATGACACATGACAACAACACATTCCAAGCAGTGGAATAGCTGGGTCAAATGAAATTTCCATATTCAGCTTTCTGAGGAAACGCCAAACTGCCTTCAAGAGTAGTTGAATCATTTTACATCCCATGAACTGTGTTGAGTTCCTATCTCTCCATATTCTCTCTAACATTTATTACTTGCTGTCCTACTAAATTTTGCCACTGCTACTATAGTGAGATGTTATGTTATTGCTGTTTTGATTTGCATCTCTCTCATTGCCAGTGATTTTTGAGCATTTATTCATGTGTCTGTTGGCCATCCGATTATCTTCCTCTGTGAAAGTCTGTCTATGTCTTTTGCCCATTTTGCAATTGTTTTATCAGTCTTTTTCTTGTGGAGGCCCTGTAGAATTCAGTAAGCTTGATATGAGACCCTGGTCTGAAATGGCATTGCCAATTTTTTTCCCTAGTCAGCAGGTTTTCTTTTCACTCTGTTGGAGAAAGTTTTTGATGCACACAGGGATTTAATCTTTAGAAGGTCCCATTCATCGATTTCATCCTCTCCAGAATGTGCATTTCTGGCTGTATTTGAGAGTCTCTTAGCACCATAGACGAGGTCATCTAAGCTTGATCCCAGTTTGTGTCTGATGAACTTTATGGTTTTAGGCTTTACTCCCAGGCCTCTGATTCACCTTGAGTTGATCTTTGTATATGGTGTGAGACGTGGATCTTGTTTCAGCTTTCTGCAGGTAGCAGTCCAGTTTAGCCATCACCATTTGTTGAAGATATTGTCATTTCCCCATTTAATAATTCTTATTTCCTTGTTGAATATCAGCTGACCATAGGTAGATGGGTCCATTTCTGGGTTCTTGATTCTGTTCCATTGGTCTGTGTTCCTGTCATTGAACCAGTACCATGTTGTTTTGGTTACTCTTATTGTGTAGTAGATTTTGAGGTCAGGGAGTGATATACCTTCCACTTCATTTTTGTTTTTTAGAAGTGCTTTGTTTATTTGGGGGTCTCTTTCCTCTCCAAATAAACTTGACAAGTTCCTTTTCAATTTCCTTAAAAAATGAATTTTGTGTCTAGGATTGTGTATCTGAACATGAAATGAAATTAATCCAAAATGAATTTGTTATCTGAACATATAGATTGCTTTTGGTAGGACTGTCATTTTCACAATAGTGAGTCTTCCTATTTGTGAACAGGAAATATTTGTCCATTTATTTAGGTCTTTTTTTTTGTCTCACAGAAATGTTCTATAGTTTCCTTTCTTCTAGAGGCTGTAGGGTTAGATTGTTTTCTTTTTCTATTTGATGAAGGTGTTGAGATATATCATTGATTTTTCTTTTTTTCTTCCTTTTTTGTGTGTGTGTCTATTGCTATGAACTGCCCCCTGAGGACTTCTTAGCTCCATCCCAGAGGTTTTGGTATGTTGTATTTTCATTTCATTTGTTTTAAGGAACTTTTAAATTTCATTCTTTATTATATAACCCATTTGTTTTCTAGCAAAGAGTTATTTAGTTCCCACATGGGTGGTTTTGTAAGCTTTACCCTTCTATGGTTAATTTCTAGTTTTATGGCATTGTGGACTGAGAAGATACTTTGTATTATTTCAATGTTTTTTAATTTGTTGAGTCTTGCTTTGTGTCCCAATATGTTATCAATTCTGGAAAATGTACCATGTACACTTGAGAAGAAAGTAAATTGAGTTTTAGTTGTGTGCAGTACCCTGAATACATTCACAAGGTCTAGCTGGCTGATTGTATAGTTTAGAACTTCTGCGTCTTTGTTAAGTTTGAGTTGACTTATCCTTTGGTGATAGTAGTGTGTTGAAGTCTCCTACCACTATTGTGGTTCTATTTCTTTTTTCAATTCTGTTTACCGTTGTTTTATGTATTTTGCAGGTCTGTCATTTGGTGCATATATGTTGAACAAATTAATGTCTTCTCGATCTATTGTGTCTTTAATCAGTGTGTAATGTCCTTCCTTATCTTTAATGGTGGTTTTCATTCTGAAGTCTATTTTAACAGAGATTAGTATTTCCACTCCTGCTTTTTTTTGTGATTGTCATTTTCTTGGTATATTTTTCCCCCCAGCCTTTTATTTTGAGTCTGTCTTTCTCTACATTTTTTATATGTGTCTCTTGTAGGCCACATAATGATGGGCTTAGTTTTTATTCATTGTGCTCCTCTGTTTCTTTTATTGACACATTTAGTCCTGTTACATTAAGTGTGATTATTATCAGGACAGGTTGTACTGTTGCCATTTTGCTGTGTTTATCTTTCTGTTGTTTCTGGTTACTATGGTCCATGTATTTTCATTTGGTGTCTCTGTGTGAAGGTCTTTACTTAAAATATCTTGCAGTTTCGGTCTTGTTTCCACAAATTCCTTAAATTCCTTCTTTTCTGCAAAGGATCTATTTTCTCCTTATTTGATAGAGAGCTTTGTAGGGTATAGGATTCTTGGCTGTCAATTATTTTCTTTCAACTTTCTCTATATGCCATCCCATTGTCTTCTAGCTTATTTGGTTTCTACTGAAATATCAGAACTTAATTTATTTGTTTCCCCTTTGACTCTTTATTTTTCTTGTGCTGATTTTAGTATTCTATCACTATCTTTTAATTTGGATAATTTTATTATAATAAGTGTTGGTATTTTTCTTTTTGGGTCTAGTCTATTTGGTATTCACTGTGCTTTTTGAATGTGTATTTCCTCGTTCTTCAAAATACCAGGGAAGTTTTCTTCTAGTACTTCTTCCACAATTTTCTCAGTGACTTCCCTGTCACTTCCGTGTTCTGGAATTAAAATCATATGTATGTTGTTCCTTTTGATGTCATCCTACATGATTCTAATGTTTTCTTCATTTTAAGTCTCATCTTTGATTTTTTTTTTCTAGTGTGTTTCAAGTGAGGCGCTTGTCTTCCAGCTAAGTGACTCTGTTATGTCTCTTCAGTCTTAGTTTTATTTGTCCTACCAGTGTGTTGGTCACTTCTGTCATTCATTCTTAATATTCAGGATTGCATTCTCATGCTTTCCTTTTATTTCCAGTACTATGTTGACTGTACCCACTCTCTCATGTGATGATTTTTATTTATACTATCAATTTCTTTCATTGTTTGTATTTTCTTCTATAGCTGTTCATGTTGCTCCTCTTTAATATATTTTTTTTCTGGACTATTGTCTCTGGTGTATTTGGTCTCTTAATGACTTCCATTGTTTTGTCCATCATTTGCATCTTCTTCCGTATCTGTTCGAATAACTCCACATCAACATATTTCTTCTGGTTCTCTCTATCTGGGTTATTCATTGGGTCTGCTTTATTAGGAGAAGGGTTATTTTTGTTTTTTCGCAATGACTGAGGCAGACTGCTGCTTTCTTGACATTATGTGAGTCTTTTCTTAGTAATGTTGTTGTTATGTGCCATCAAGTCACCTGCGACTCATGGCAATCCTATGTGCAACAGCCCTAAACCCTGCTCTATCCTGTGCCAATCTTATTGTCTCCGACACACCTACCCCCATTACCCTAGTTACTGAATCAATCCATCTTATCAAGTGTCTTCCTTTCTAGTGCTGTCCCTCCACCCTTCCAAGCATGATGTCTTTCTCTAAGGACTGGTCCCTCCTTGAAACATGTTCAAAATATGGCAGATGAAGCTTCAGAATCTTTGCCTCCAAGGAGCAACCTGGTTTAACCCTCTCCAGGATGAACCTGTTTGTTCTCTTAGCAGTCCAGGGTATATGCAATACTCTTTTCCAATACCACAGCTCAAAGGTATCAATTCTCCTTCTATCATCCCTAGTCATTGTCCTGGTCTCTGATGCATAGCAAGTGATTGCAAAGACCATGGCCTAGATCAGGTGTACCTTAGTCTCCATAATGACATAATTGTTCTTCAGTACTTTAAAGAGGTCTCTGACAGCAGATTTTGCCATTGCAATACATCGTTTAATTTTCTGGCTTCTCCATACATATACAAGGAAGTCCAGTGACTACCACTATCATTCAAATATAAGCACCAACAACCAGAGCCAAAAAAGAGGAAATAGAAAATTTCTACCAACTTTTGCAGTCGGAGATCGATTGAACATGCTATCAATATGCATTAATAAAAATGGGTGACTGGAATGCAAAAGTTGGGAACAGATAAGAAGGATCACTGATTGGAAAATATGGACTTGGTGAAAGAAATGAAGCTGGAGATAGAATGATAGTATTTTGCACAATCAATGATTTATTCATTGCAAATACATTTTATAAGAAACACAATGCATGCTATACACTTGATGGTATGCATAGGAATCAGATCAATTACATCTGTGGAAAGAATTGCTGGAGAAGCTCAATATCAACTGTGAAAACTAGGGCAGTTGTTTGCAAGTTCAAGCTGAAGCTAAGGAAAATTAAATCAAGTCCACAGGAATCAAAATATGACCTTGAGTCTATCCCACCTGAATTTCAAAACCATCTCAGAAACAGGTTTGAGGCCTTGAACATGAATGAGCATAGACCAGATGAGCTGTGGGAGGATATCAAGAGTATCATCCAGGAAGAGTACAGAAGGTCCTTACAAAAACAGAGGAGAAAGAAGAAACCAAAATGGATGTCAGAGGAGACTCTGAGTATTGCACTAGTAGATGTTAGGTTGTTGTAATTATATAATGACCTGGGGTATGGCAATGTTTTATGAAGGACATGTATATTGGCTCTCCTCTTGGAAGCAGCATTCAACTTGGAGAGGGATGACTGTTGCCCTCCTGAAATGTGACTCCACCAGACCTCTTCCACTTGAGCTTACAGAATGTCATGTGATATAGGTAGACAGCAGTGTTTAAGGCCAAAGTACCTGTGGTGTTCCTGGTGCTGGACAGTGATGGCAGCAGCAGACGGTGGGGGCCTGGGTGGGACTGAGATCTGGGCCACGTTTAAATGCAACCCCTCAACCTGGCAGGCAGTGATTCTGTTCATAATACACTTATTGATCAAATATTTTAAAAGTTGATCTCAAGACCTTCTTCCTAGTCTATATTAGTCTGGAAACTCCCACTGAATCTGTCTACCAGAAATGACCCTCCTGCTGTTTCTGATACTGGTGGCATATCTTCTAGTGCTACAGAAACACACAAGACACCACAGGATCACAAACTGGCACACTTGTCTAGAGTCTTAAATTGATGAAACATTCAATCAAGATGCATTGATAATTGCTGATAACTGGGATGAAAAAGCTAGGATTACATTTAACAACCCTACTCACACCAAGCACAATCTGTATAAGGCCAGTTTCCCTTGGATGTGGCCTTTAATGTCTTTTATCTCATAAGAGATACCAGAGGATAAATCAAGCTGAGGAAGGGAGCCTCCAAACCACCAAGAAAGAATTGCCAGGAATGGAGTAAATCCTTTTGGATTCAGGCTTCTATGTTAGAAAGTTCTTCAACATTGGGGAAAGTTAGGGTTTGTGAAGATCTCTAAGGAGATCAATCTTGGATTTCAAGGCTCTTAAGCTGTAAGTTAATAAATTTGTTTCTTTAAGCCATTCAATGGCTTGGTTTTCCTTATATTCTTTTCACTGGAGTTAAAATTAAAAAATCAAAAGGATCTGACATTCAATCATTCATAGACATCTAGCCTTACAACATCAATTACAACTGATTAATTATTCTACCACAATATCTAATCAAACTCTTATTGTGCATTGCATTTCTCTTCTCCAAACCCATCCATTTTTTAAATTTTACTTTCCTCTTCTTCCCTTCCTATTCCTGTCACTTTTCTTATATTGATTCTGTGTGCAAAACCTTCCTCAATTTTTATATTTTAGTCATATAGCTAATTGTCCTCCTGTGAGTGACCTATGTCATTCAACATAATTTGTTCTGGTTTCATCCACATTGTGTGCACTATAACATTTTAGTTGTTTTGATTGATGTATAATCTCCATTGTGCAAATGTACTAGTTTTTTAAATTTTTTTAAATAAAAATTTTATACTGGTTTAATTACAAAGTTTGTGTACACTGTTTTTCACACTAGATCCCATTTCTTTTACGCACCCCTCCCTCCACCCATCAAATTGTGTGACCCTCTAATTAACCGTGCCCTGCCATCTTCACCCCTATTCTCTCCCCCCCCACACTTTGGATTCTCATACAGAGAAAACAATAATGATCTTATGCAGTATTTGTCTTTATGAGACTGAGTTAGTTCGCTTAGCATAATGCTGTACAGTCCCTCCCCAGTTAGGTAGTAATTTACATAATCATTACTTCTGCATGCTGCGTAGCATTTGATCATATGAATGTGCCATAATTTCTCAATCCATTTGATTATAGTTGGACATTTGGGCTGTTTCCATGTTCTTGTGATGATGAATAACACTTCTATGAACATTGGTGTACAATTCTCCATTTGTGTCTTAGTCCTCATTCTCTTGGGGAATATTCCAAACAGTGGGACATATGGGATTTCCATGTTTCGCTTTCTGAGGAAGTGCCAAACTCCATTCCAGACTGATTATACCATTTTGCAATCAAACCAACACTGTTTAAGTGTTCCTATGTTGTCAAATTCTCTCCAACATTTATTATTTGCTGTCCTGTTAAACTTTAGTAGCCACTGCTACTAAAGTGAGATGATATTATGGAAAATGTACCATAGTTTCTTTATCAGTTTGTCTATTAATAGACTTTGAGGAATGCCATCTACTTGATTCATTAGCATGTAAAAGTTGAATAACAGATCAGAAAGACTGAAGAAGAACTGATGCCTTGAATTGTAGTGTTTGCAAAGAACATTGACTAAAGAAAGAACATGGTTTTCCAAAAGACAAAACATCTGTCTTGGAGAAAGCACAGACAAAATGCCCCTTAGAAGCAAGGATAGTAAGGATTTGTCTATTATGCTTTAAACATGTTATCAGTAGACTTCAGTTACTAGGTAAAAAGATTGTCCTTGGTAAAAGAGAGGGTCAACAAAGAAGAGGAAGACAACAAGATATATCGACAGTGGCTGCAACAGTGGGCTCAAGAATGACAATTATTGACTACGCAAGCTTGGGCAAGGTTACTATGTTGTTATGTGTTGTTGAGCTGGAACTGACTCATAGATAACCCCTTTGTAGGTTTTCAGAATCTATAAATCACACAAGAGGAGATTGCTTATCTTTCTCCTCATGGAACCTCTGGTGGATTCAAAGCATGTACTTTTGAGTTACCAGCACAAGTCCTTACCACTAGGCCACTAAGAGGAAGTAGTAATAACTATAAATCCTCGAATCAAACCCACTACTGTCAAGTTTATTCTGGCAGTGACCCTATAGTACAGAGTAGAACTTCAAGGTTTCCAAGACTACACATTAAAAAAAAATTTAATAAATATTTTATTGTAAATTTATAAAGAACTTATTGCACATTTTCCTCCTTCCACCCCCACCCCCAAGTTATTTTTTTTTCCTCAGAGGAAAATTTCTTTGATTGTTATACAGTCCCTTCCATAGACCAACTTACTATGCAGCTCTTATTCTGCACTCTTGTTACACCAATAATAATCATATGTTTCTTTAATACAGTTCTCTCCCTTGTCCATTTCAATGCTGTGTACATTATTCATCCCCTCTTTTCTTAGTTTCCCCCCAACCCCCCTGTAAATCCTGTTTTATAACAGTGGCTTTATATATAGTATTGGTCTTTTTGTGACTGAGATAGTTCACTCAGCATAATGTCCTCCATCATCACCCATTTTGTATAACATTTCATGAGTTCTTTGTTTTTCAGTACTGCATAAAATTCCGTTGTGTGAATACACCACAGCTTCTCCATTTGTTTTTTGGTGGACACTTGGGTTGTTTCCAACTCTTTGCTATTGTGAACTAAACAGCAATAAACATGGGCGTGCATATATCTGCTTGGATGGCAATTATAGTTTCTTTAGGGTATATTCCCAATAGCGGAATTGCTGGGTCAAATGGTTTTCAATTTCCAGCTTTTTGAGGAAGCACCATACTGCTTTCTACAGTGGTTGCACCATTTTACACTCCCACGAACAGTGAGTAAGTGTTCCAGTTTCTCCACAAGCTTGCCAGCATTAGTTGTTTGCTGAATTTTTCTATTCTGACTGGGGTGAGATGATATCTCATAGTTGTTTTAAAGACTACACATCTTTATTTATTTATTACCTTTTCTACAAGTTTATTTACAGAATCCAAATACAAATTTGAACAAATACTTACAAATTTCTCTCATCCCCCACTCATCAAATTGTACAACCCAATAATTAATCCCCTCTTCCCCCTGCACATCCACATCAATCACTCTGCTTCCAGCCTCTCCCACCCCTCCTAGATCCTTGTACTCATTCTACAATAACAGTTTTATACAATATTTATTCTTGTGGGACTGAGTTAGTTCACTCAACATAGTGCTTTCCAGTCCCTCCCAAGTTAGGTAATAATTTACATAGTTATTGCTCCTGTGTGCTGCATAGTATTCGAGTTTGTGAATGTATCATATTTTCTCAATATATTCATTTGTGACTGGACATTTGGGCTGTTTCCATGCTCTTGCAATGGTGAATAATGCTGCTATGAACATTGGTACACAAATTTCAGTTTGTGCCTCAGATCTCATATTCTCAGGGTATATTCCAAGTATTGGAATAGCTGGGTCTTAATGGAATTTCTATGGTAAGTTTTTTAAGGAAGTGCCAAACTGCCCTCCAGAATGGTTGTACCATTTTACAATCCCACCCACAATGTTCCTTTCTTGCCACATCCTCGTCAACATCTATTACTTGCTGCCCTGTTAAACTTTGCCACTCTTGCTGGAATGAGATTGTACCTCATTGAAAACTACAGACCAATATCTCTGATTAATATAGATGCAAAAATCCTTAACAAAACCCTAGCCAATAGAATCCAAAAGCACATAAAATAAAATTCACCATGACCAAGTGAATTCACAACAGGTAGGCAAGGATGGTTCAACATAAGAAAAACAATCAGCGTAATTCACTACATTGTTGTTGTTGTGT
>NW_006399811.1:2668584-2684406 GCF_000299155.1 Elephantulus edwardii | reverse complement strand
TTGTTGTTGTTATGTGCCTTCGAGTCATTTGCGACTCACAGCGACCCTATGTACAACAGCCCTAAACCCTGCTCTATCCTGTGCTAATCGCATTGCCTCTGACACACCCATTCCGATTACCCCAGTAACTGAATCAATCCACCTCATAGACGGTCTTCCCCTCCTGCGCTGTCCCTCCACCCTACCAAGCATGATGTCCCTCTCCAAGGACCTGTCTCTCCTTACAACATGTCCACTTATTTTTCTGTTAGTTGCCTAGTGCTTTTACCACTGCACTATCAGTACTCCTTATAAAAACTATAAAACAAAATACAAAACTCCTTTGCAGTCATGTTGCTTCTGAATCACAGTGACTTGCTGTCAGGTTTCTGAGACTGTAAGTATTTAGAGAGGAAACTTCCCATCTTTCTCTCACAGAGCTGTTGGTAGGCACAAATGACCAACCTTTGGGTTAGTAGCTCAACACACAACGTGCTACACCATCAGGACTCCTTAATAATAATGCTGACTACTGTGTATTGAGGAGATTTATTCTCTGCAAGGCAGTTTCATGACTCATATTATTTCTAATCTTCATAATAGCCCTATAGATCCCCATTTCAGCAATAGACACGAAAGCTGCAGGATTAAGGGACTTGGATAAAAGAACACAGTAGATAGCAGAGGCAGGACACAAACCAGTCAGTGTATCCCAAAACCCTTGAATAGTGCATGATACACAACCACTCTCTGGGTGGATGCACTGAACTAAGGAGAGCCGGAATTACCTGTAAAATGTTAGTTCTGGAGTGGTTTTACTGGGCAGCTTCCCTCTCCTTGTTCACAATGCACCCTTTTTTGGGAAGTGTAAGATATTCAACCTCAGATTAACAGATAACCCATTTGAAAACCGTTCTCCAACTGTTCTCATTTAGGAAGTTAAGGAAGTAAGGAGCATCTCCCAGTGGAGTGGGCTTTGAGGAGAATGGACAGGCACAGCAGGCAGCTCTGAGCTAGTCCATAATGTCAAGGGCAGCCCCTGCCCGCCACCCATATTGAGTATGGTTATGCACTGAGTTGAATCCTGCCAAAAAGTTATACTGAAATCTTCACCCCTGTTCCCATAAATATCACTCTGCCTGGAAAGAAAAGGTTTCTTTTGTTATGTTAATGAGGTTTTGCTGGCATAAGGTAGTTCTTAACCCTAATCATTTTAGAGTGATGTTTTGTTTTTTTAAAAAAGCAGAATATCTTCCTCTGTGAAAAGTCTTTCCATGTCTTTTGCTCATTTTGTGATTGGGTTATCAGTTGTTTGTTTTTTTTCCTTGTGGAGACCCTGTGGGATTCTGTAGACTTTCATTATGAGATTCTTGTTAGAGATAGTATTGCCAAGTGTTTTTCCCTAGTCAGTAGATTTTCCCTCCACTCAACTGGAAGAAGGTTTTGAAGGCACACAGAGAGTTAATCTTTAGGAGGTCCCATTTGTTGATTTTATCCTCTCCTGGTTGGCATTTCTGTCTATATTTACCAGCCTCTCTATACCTTAGACTCAGGGCCTTCTGAGTTTCGTCCCATTTTGTCTCTTATAATCTTTATGGGTTTTGGGCTTTATGCCTAGGTCTTTAATCTCTTGAGTTGATTATTGTATATGGTGTGGATATGGATCCTGCTTTAGCTTTCTGCAGATAGAAGTTTGCTGAAGAGGTTGTCGCTTTCTAATTTGATAGATTTGCTTCCTTGTTGAACACCAGCTAGCTGCCTGTAGATAGATGGGTTAATTTCTGGGTTCTCGATTCTGTTCCATTGGTCTATGTGTCTCTCATTATACTAGCACCATGCTGTTTTGGTTATTATTGCTGTATAGTAGGTTATAAGATCAGAGAGTGCTCTGCCTCCCACTTCATTCTCGTTTTTCAAAAGTGCAGTGCTTATTTTAAGTGTCTTTCTTTTTCAAATAAACTTTACAATTGAATTTTCTATCTCTTTGAAAAATGAATTTGGTATCTGTATTGGGATTGCACTGAACAGGTAGATCGCTTTTGGTAGGATTGTCACTTTCACTATATTGAGTCTTCCAAACCAAGAACAGGGAACGTTTTCCCACTTATTTCAGCCTTATTGCTTCTCACAGTAGTGTCATAATTTTCTTTATAAAGACCAACAGACACATGAAGAAATGCTCAAAATCACCGGCAATGATAGAAATCCAAAACAAAACCACAATGAGGTACCATCTCACTCCAGTAGCAATGACAAAGTTTAATAGGACAACAAGCAATAAATGTTAGAAAGAATGTAGAAAGATTGGAAATATCTCATGCACTGTTGGTGGGATTGTAAAATGGTACCACCACTCTGGAAGGTAATTTGGAATTTCCTCAAACAATTGGACATAGACATTACATATCACCCAGTGATTCCACTGTTAGGAATAAACCCCTAGGAAGTAGAACTGAGACACAAATGGAGATTTGAACACCAATAATCATAGCAGCATTATTCACAGTAGCAAGAATATGGAAACAGCCAAAATGTCCATCAACAACAAATAGATTGAGGAATTGTGCTACACTCACATGATGGAATACTATGCAGCACTCAAGGGCAATGATTTTGAAAAATACTATATAAAATGGGAGAGGCTGGAGACAATTATGCTAAGTGAACTAACTCAGTCTCATAAGGACAAATACAGCATTGACCATTACTCTAAATACAGAAGATTACAATAAGTTGTATATAAAAGTTCAAAGAGGAAGAGGAGGGGGCTAAGGATGAGGAGATGGGGAAATCTTGAGGGCACAGGATTGTAAGGGCAAAATGAGAAGCTGAATAAATTAGGAAGGATCCAGTGGGGACCTGAAAAGGTGGGGTAATGATGGACATGGATCAAGGATGATTAAGTCTATAAAACACTATGTATGGGAATGGTACTATATAACAATGTACACAGAGCAATGTGTAAAGCACAATGCATGTAAACTAAACACAATGTACCAAAATTTTTATGCAAACCAATTTAAATAAAAATAATTTAAAAAGGAAAAAACCTATATTTGGCTAAAAAAAAACCCCCAAACCCCAAAAAGCTCAACAGAATATACATAGGCACACCCAAGGGAAATGTCATATGAAGGTGGTTGTAGATTAATTCACATGTCTAAAAATACCAAAGACTGCAAACCCCATAAAGAATTGTACTGTTAAAGTAAAGGTCAAGCCTCTCTGTCAGTTTGAATCCACCACTGGTTTTGTGGGAGAAAGATGAGCCATCTCCTTCTGCATGATTTACACCCTTAGAAACATAAAGGAGGGTCACCTATGTGTTGGTTAGAACTCTGTGACAATGAGTGAGTGAGTGGGAGGCTGAAAGAGGCTTAAAGAGGCACACAGTGACTTTGACCTAGAGTTTATACCCTGAATTATCCCCCAAACTGTGTTTCCATTCTTTAAAGACATCCACTGGCAGCATTTTGTTGGTTTGGCAGCCCTAGTAAGCAAAGAGAATTGTCTCCTTTAGAATATTGTTGTGTGGTGTCAGAACTGACCCACAGCTGCACCACCCCCCCCAGCAGGTTTTCAGAGGCAGTTAATTGCACAGGAGGAGATTGCCCATCCTTTGCCTGCTGAGCAACTGGTGGATTTGAATCATGTGCCTGAAGGATTTCAGTGCAGCTTCTTAGACTAGGCTTTCGTTTGTTTATTTGCTTTCTTCATATCTCAGAAAATAATAACAAGATGCATCTCTTGCTTTTCTATCCACTCTTCTCAGTACACATCCCTTGGCACATTCAGAATGATTAGATTTTTATTACTATTATTCCCATTTACAGATGGGACAACTAAGAGGTTATTGTGGGTCACAAATAATGTTAATGCCTGAGCTAGTTGATGGTTTTGATGTCTATGAACATCAACCAGGAGTTACAAAGAGGGAAGAAAAGGAACTTCCTATTGCTTCCACATTTTTGTTTTTCCAGATTGCCTCTCTTCCTCTTGACTTGACTCCAATGCCTTAAGAAAATGACCTCTTTGTTTCTTTCTGAGGTCTTAGTACATTTTCCTAGTAAACTCTGCTCTTGTTAATGTACAAACCAGCTTTTTTCTCCTGTGTCTTATCTCATGATGCTGCAATTGGAAGGCACTATTTTTGGTGGATTTAGTCATGTATTGTGCTTGAGCTCAGCACCCATCCTCTGGCTAAGATTTGAAATTAAGGTCCTAACTGTGGTTCTGTGCCAAACATTCCCGAGATGCTGTTCTCAAGGGCAAACAAGTGCTTTACCCTCTTACGCTTTCACATGTTGCTGAAGGCCTCTGAGGTTCCCAGAACAGAGCTCGGAGCTGAAGCTACAGAGACAGATATGAAACATGCGCCTCCCTCAACAAATTAACAGACAGAGACACACACAGCCACATCCATTGTATAAAATGTGGGGAAGGCCCCTTCATTGAGATTTCACAGACCTGCATTAAATCAACTGTTGATTGGAAATATTCAGAACAAGTAAATGAAAACCCCCTAACAATTAAACTTCTCATCAAAATGATCGGATCACTTGGGCCTCTGTCTTAGTTCAGGCACTGCAATCACTCTGTGACCAGCAATAGCCTCTCAGTTGTGCCATGGACAATATAAACAACAAACTAATAATTGTGAGTGAGCCTAGGAAGGAATACTTTTGTTATTGTTTAACATTGTTTATTTTGTTGTTGATAAAATACCTGGTAAATCATAGACCAATGCAGCAGCTTCTGCGTGTTCAATTTACTGGCATTAGTAATATTCTTCAAGTTGTGCAAACATTCTTACAGTTTTATTTTCCCCTCATTGATGTAAACTCGCAGTCCCCTTGGATTTCTGTCTCATCTTTCATTTTGCTATTGTCAATATAATCCTATATCATAGCTCTTAAAAGAACACAATGCTCAAGTCAGACTTCCTTTACTTTAGAAATGGGTATATTGAGAGGACTAGATGTAGGAGGAGGTTAGAGTCCTACTACTGTTTTCTAAGTTAAGACAAAAACTGAACAAAGAATATAAGCATGACGTTAGGTATTATATAAAGTGTGCAGGACCATGTAGGTTGCATACAAATGCCATGCCATTTTATAGAAGGAGAGCCATGGTATTGGAGTAGTTAAAATGTTCAACTGCTAAGCAGAGGCCAGCAGTTCAAACCCCTTAGCCAGCGAGCTAGAGGAAGATGATGTAGCAGTCTGCTTCCATAAAGCTCTACAGCCTTGGAAATACTGAGTGGCATTTCTGCTCTGTCTTACAGTGCCATTATGAATTGATGTTGACTCAGTGCCAATGAGTATTCTAGTTAAAATAAGTAAATTGTGATTCCTTAGATTTGGATGTCTGCTGGGGTCCCGAAATACACCTTCTGTGGATACCCTAGAGACAACTGTATTGAATCATGTGGTTGTGGATAGGGGAGTGCTGCCAAGAGTAGATAGAGACTCAGAAGTTTTAATTGGCAAGCTGAGTGATTTTTATGGTTGCTGATGTTTGACAAACACTATCCAAATGTTTATTTATCCAAATAGACACTCAAATAAATTTTTCCTGTAAAAATTACATTTTGTTCTTCTTTTAAGATCACGAACAATTAGGTTCCAAAATAATCTTCAACTAAAAATATAGTTGTTCTCTCTCATCACTTTTGGCAAGCTCTGGTGGCCTAGTGGTAAGAAACTACACTGGCATCCAAGAAGCAGGTGGTTCAAATCCACCAGCTACACTGCAGGGGAAGGGTGGTCATTCTCCTCTCGTACGATTAACTGCCTCTTAACACCTGTTGGAGTATCAGCTATGAGTTGATTCTGACTTGACAGTGCACACCACCACCGCCACCACAACCATTGGCCATCACGTAAGAGTCTGTGGGAGGTACACGTGACTTGAAAGTTCCTGTCCACCCACACATGCCTCAGAAGAAAAGTCTACAGATTAACTTTTGAAAAATCAGCTGCTGAAAATCTTGAGGAGCACAGATCTCCTCCGACACATACCGGATGTCCACTAGTTGTATTCATTACTTAATATTTACTGAGCTCTCAGTACTAAATAAAACAGTTTACCTTATATCCTAGTTAATCCCACCAATAATTTAATGAGATGCATACAATAATATAGATAATATTGTTATTGTTAGGCACCATCAACTATGACTCTTATGACCCTTTGAACAACAGATCAAAAGCTTGCCCTGTCTAGTTCTCCATAATGCTCAAGTTCATTGTTGGAGTCACTGCACCAAACAGTCCATTTCAAGGAGAATCTTCTTCTCTTTCTTTGACTCTCTACTTTTCCCAGTATGAGGTCTTTTTCCAAGGACTGGCCTCCGCTGACAATAAGACCAAAGTATGTGAGGGGAAGATTCACCATCCTTGCCTCTAAGGAGCACTCTGTTCGTATTTTCTCCAAGACAATTGTTCTTTTGGCGGTCCATGGGATATGTAAATAGTACTGCCTCATTTTAAATTAATGTGTTTCAATAACTTACTGAAGTGCTCTTGACTCAAGCCTCTCTGTAATCTTGACCAAAGCACTTTTTTCCTATGTTTTTTCAGCCTCTCCAGTGCAGCTCCAGGACAACCGCCCATATTTCTCTCCTGCCCCATGGTTTTCAGCAGGATGAACTAAATAGCCTTGTGTTTGCCTGTGTGATGGAGAAATGACAGTGACAAGCACATCAGCCAAGGGTTTAGTGTGCTGCAGTGACAGGCTGGAAAGAAAATACCAAAACCAGCCATAGTGAGAAGCTCTACTGACACGCAGCTTCTCATAGGCCCTGACTTTTCCAAGCCTGTTTATTGTCTTTCCTGTTTCTGTGTTTACATTCCACTTCATAATTAAGCAATCAGCTTTTTCTCAGTGATTATTCACGGTCTCAGTTGGCAAAAGTCGCTTGATCTTTGGCTCGATGCCTTCTCATCAGAATGTCACCCAGTGCGTGTGCTAATCACCCAGAACCCCCCGCTGTCCTGCTTGGCATGCTTGCTCTGGAGCTGGGCCAGGTAACACACCCTCAGCTGTGGCTGCCCCACCTGGCCTGGCCAGGTGACTGGTACCTGACATTCTCCACAGGAGAACAGCCTTTGAAGATGTAGTCCAGCTGTACCCACGTCCACTGGGGGATCAGAGCGGCCACTCACAGTCACTTCTATGGGGAAAGCACTGGTTTGCTTCCAGATAGGGCCTGGGGTCTGTGTATGAGGAGTCCTATAGGGTCAGGCTCTTGCTGATACAGAACATACTCTGTTGGGAGGAATTTTAAATGGCACAAGACAAAGCACTAGAGAATATGTGGTGCCAAGTGAGGGCATTGCAGCCCCTGGGAGCTGACTTAATCAGAGCCATCCACTCCTGACATTTATGTGACAGATAAACAAACACACTCACAGCCTCAAGTTTCTCACCTGCTTACCAAATAATTGTAACATGGATATTTATCCACTAAAAAGATGGGGATGGAGATCTATCTGTCTATCTAACTACTTTTCTGTCTATGTATATATCTATGTATGTATGTATGTATGTATGTATGTATGTATGTATGTATGTATCTCTTCATCCTCTAAAAGCGCACACACACACATAAACACACATACATACACGTGTATACACGCACTTATTCACACACATACATGCATATACACACTAAAGATTTATTATGCAAAAATTTTATGGTTTCAAAAGCTATTCTTCTTGGTCCCTCCTTCATTTTCCCTCATTTCTCCATCTCATCCTCCTTTCTGCCTATACAATCAGCTTCCATCTCAGAGTTTTCTTTCTCCTTCTTTTTAATCATACTTTGGAAATCCCTCGCTCCTTGTGTAATCCTTGCAGGAATTCAATTTTATTTCCTTGTCACTCACAAGAGAGCATGCGCTATGATAAGAGAAAAGCATCAGAAAACAACGGAGGTATCTCCAGATGAAATACCTCCTGATTCACTGGCCAGGCTTTTGTAAGCTCCTTGAGGGCACAATTTAGTGCTTATTATGCTGGGTATCTTCTACGTCCGCTTCCCTGCCACTGGCATTTCATGTATATTCATTTCATTAACAAGAGGGTGGATGCAGACTTGAATGGAGCTGAGGTTCCCTCTGATTTTGAGCCAGCATTTGTCATCCCTGGAGGAGGTGTTCAGACTAAGCCTCTAAGTAATTCACAGGGCCCTTGTTATTCCTGAGCTCTCTGGCATGAATAGGATGGTGATGCGAGCATGCTACTTGCCTGCTTCACACAGTAGTGCTTTCTGCAGCTCACAAGAACACATACCACAATGAAATCTTCCCCGGGAGTCTCTTGAGCATCTTCAGCAGAGCCCTTTCCCACATATTTAGTCTGATCCTCTCCTCTATGATGAAGGAAGAAGAGGAAATGGGAAAGGGGCAAGATAAAGGGTGGTGCAGGGTTTGCATGAATGGGTCAGAGTGCCTCTTACAGGAGGATGTAGACCACCAGGTCAGAGAGGAAAGCCAGATTCAGTTATTATATATTGAGTACCAGTTCCTTATCAGACAATGATCTTTGTTGAGGATACAAATATGGCAGGAAGAGAAAACATAATGTTCTCTATCACTAATAAGGCCTTTAGTTTAATCACCTGGGGATCTTGTACAGTGTAGACTTAATTCAGAATTTCTAGGTGGCTTGATAGACTGCTTCTCTGACCTGCTACTCAGGGATGCTGATGATACTGGTCTCTTAAAAAAACCTCATTGCTGCCAAATTGAAAGCAACTCCTAGCTGACCCTCCAGTGGGCTTTTGGAGGCTGTGATTTGCTCAACTTTCTCTCATGGAGCCACTAGTGAATTCAAACCTCAGATAGGTATGGCCTTTGGGTTAGCAATGCAATGCTCTATGGGCCACATATTGAGTAATAAGGATTGCTAAGAGAACGTGAGAGTGCTGGAAGGGATGCAAATGTTACAGGGAGAAATTCCAAACTGAGTCAGCACTCTGGCTGGATAAGAGAATATAATAGAACACAGAAGTATAAATGCTTGAAGAATAAAGGAAAATGTATGTAGATGCAGAGTAAATACAGAGACTGACAGAGAAAAGAAAATACTGGGCATGAGCAAGCTGATAAGTGAGTATATGAATCCTGGAGATGAAGGCTCATGTCAGAACCACTTCTTACTCTATAAACAGACTCATTAAAGGAACCAGACCAAGAGAACTAGGAAGACAGGGAAGGTAAGTCCCAAATATAAAAATGGAAATGGGGAGATCCTTTGGATATAGATTCATCAATTTGGAAGAGGAGAGAGAGCGAGAGAGAGAGAAGGAGGGGAGGGAGGGAGGGAGAGAGAGAGAAGAAGAAGAAGGAGGAGGAGGAGGAGGGAAGAAGGGAGAAGGAGGAAGAGGAGGAAGAGGAAGAAGAAGAAGAAAGGAAGAAGGAACATGATATGTGATTCAATAGCACCTAACTGAAGTGTGGTAAGAGTGAGTCGGGAGAGCCAGCATAGATTAATGAGAAGTGTCTATTACAGAGAGAAAGGATACTTCTCCTTTCAAGGAGTTTCTGTAACACAGATTCAAAGGCTGACTAGTTCTTTATAAACTTCTTTCAATAAGGAAATGAAGTTATTTGTAATCTATCTCATAATATACTTGTGTAATGTAAATGGACCTTTCAAACTATCTAAGGATATTTGAAAAGACATGTTTACTATACATTTTCAACATTCTCTTTGTGTTTGACACCATGGATTAATAACATCCAAATGAATGAGAGTTCTGGCAGTGGTCAGAAATTGCACTGCCAACTCTAAGGTAAACAGTTTGAAACCACCAGCTGCTCTGCAGGAGACAGATCTTCTATATGATTTAAAGTGTCTGAAAACTCATTAGAGGATCAGCTATGAGTTGATTCTGACTCAATGGTGGTTGTTGCTGTTATTATGTGCCATCAAGTCCCCTGGCGACTAATAGCGACCCCATGTACAATAGCTCTGATGCCTGCCCTATCCTGAGCGAGTCTCACTGACTCTGACGCACCTACCTCCATTGCCGTAGTTACTGTAGCAATCCATCTCATCTGGGGTCTTCCTTTCTTGCGCTGTCACTCCACCCTTCTGAGCATGATATCCTTCTCCCAAGACTGGTCTCTTATGGCCACATGTCCAAAATAAGTGAGACGGAGCTTCAAAATCCTTGCCTCCAAGGAGAAACTTGGTTTTACCCTCTTCAAGACAGACCTATTTGTTTTCTTGGCAATCCATGATATGTTAAAGCACGACATCTCATAGGCATCAATTCTTCTGTCATCCTTAGTCATTCTCAAGCTCTCTGATGCATCGCAAGTAACTGTGAAGACCATGAACTGGATCAGGCACACCTTAGTCTCTAGATTGATTGCTTCTCAGTATTCTGGAAAGGTTCCTGACAGCAGATTTACCTAATGCAACTCATCTTTTAATTTTCTGACTGCTGATGCCAAAAGTGTTGACTGAGGAGACGAGAAAGCTGTCAGTGTTAACAACCTCAATCTCTTCTCCATCATGGTGCTGCCAATTGACCCAGTGGTGAGAATCTTTGTCTTTTTGATGTTGTGCTTCAATTCACTGAATACCACAGTCCTTGACCTTCTGCAGCAAGTGCTTCAGGTCCTCCTCAGTTTCAGCAAGCAAAGTTGTGCCATCTGCATATTGTAGGTTGTTGATGACTCTTCCTCCAATTCTGATGCCACATCCCTCCTCATAGAGCCCAGCCTCCAACGCGCATAACAAAAACAAATGAATGAAGATTGGGTTCCCATCTTCATCACTGCTCTCTGCATGAGTGGAGTGTTTGAAGTGGAGGGAACAGTAGTTCCAGGGAATTAACAGATCGGAGATTTGTTCTGCGTCCAGAATATATGGTATTACTTACCTAACCTTTTCTTCCTTCTACCGTGGCATTTAGTGAGGTCTGCCTCCCAGTAAAAGCACAGTGATGAGATATGGCAACCAGTGCCTCACTCAGTTTTCATAATATTCAACCAAGGAGCTTGGGTGCTATATCACCTCAACTTCATTACTGTTGGGAAAGTATACCTTCTTGTTGTTGTTGTTATATGCCATCGAGTCACTTGCGACTCATAGTGACCCTGTGTACAAGAACCCTAAATGTCATTCTATTCTGTGCCAACCTCGCTGCCTCAAACACACTCATTCCCACCACTCCACTCACAGAATCGATCCATCTCATTGAAGGTCTTCCTCTCCTGCACCATCTCTCCACTCTCCCAAACATGATGTCTCTCTCCAAGGACCAGGCCCCTCCTTGCAACATGGCCAAAGTATGTCAGACAAAGCTTCAGAATCCTCAGCTCCAAAGAACATTCTGGCTTCACCTTCTCCAGGAAAAACCTGTTTGTTCTCCTAGCAGTCATGTTATATTTAAAACTCTTCTCTAGCACCACAGCTCAAAGACATCAATTCTCTTTCTATAATCCCTAGTCACTGTCCAACTCTCTGATGCGTAGCACAGAATTGCGAAGACTATAGCCTAGATCAGGCGCACTTTAGTCTCCAGCCTGATGTCGTTGCCCTTAAGTACTCTTGAGAGGTTCCTCACAGCTGACTTTCCCAATGCAATTCATCTCTGGATTTCCTGTGTGCTATTACCAAGAGTGTTGACTGTGGAACCAAGTAAACAAAAACTGTTAACTATCTTAATCTCTTCACCATCTATACTGATGCTGCTTATTGGCCCAGTGGTGAGAATCTTTGTTTTCTTGATATTGAGCTTCAATCCATATTGAAGGCTGCAGTCCTTGACCTTCTGCAGCAAGTGTTTCAGATCCTTCTCACTTTCAGCAAACAGGGTTGTGTCATCTGCATAACGTAGGTTGTTGATGATTCTTCCACCAATCCTGATGCCACATTCCTCCTCGTACAGCCCAGCATCTCAGATGATCTGTTATGCATACAGATTGAAAAACTATACCTACTTCTCATTTATCTACAGGGTTAGATTCCAAAGATCAGGCTGTTATATGAAAATTAATTCTGGAGAAAAATGGAGGCTGACCACAACAGATCACAAAGTGAAGGATGACACTACATCATTGCATAACTGCCAATTAACATCATTGCCTAACTGCTAAACCACTAAGAATCACAGCTCAGCCAAGTTGGTACATGGCCTTAACTATCATACCCAGCTTTACTTTTACCTCATATCTTAGTGGCAAAAAGTTGTGTTACAGTCCTGAACACATGCAGTTTAAAATACCAGCTTTCCATGAGATAAAGATAGAGTGTCACCTCCTCCCATGCAACTGTATCTGAAAACCCACCAGAGGGTCAGCTACAGGTAGTTTCCAACCTGATGGTACGCAACAACAAAAGCATATACCATAAATGCACAAAATAGTAAAATAGCTTTTTTATAGTTGTGGACATGAAGTGTCAGGTAATGAAATAGTTGGTAAGTTGGAAATAGTGTAGATGGAAATGGAGAACAAAAAGATTGTATCTGCTTACAATGTGTTGAGTGATCCAGGAAGCATAAAAGGAAAATGGAAGGAGTACACAGAGTCACTAAACCAAAAAGAATTGGCTAACACAGAAAAATTTGATGAAATAACACATGGTCAAGAGCCCGCACAAAGTTCAAACTGCTCTAAAGGAATTGGAAACAAAACAAAACAAAACCCCAAGAATTGAAGGCATATCAATTTTCGTATTTCAACAAACAGATACTTCCCTGGATGTGCTCACCAAGTTGTGCCAAGAAATTTGGAGGATAACCACCTGGAAGAGATCCATATTTATTCCCATTTAAAAAAAAAGAAAAAAAAAGGTGACCCAACAGAGTTTGGAACTTATCAAACAGTATTATATGAAAGCAAGATCCTGCTGAAAATTATCCAAAAATGACTGGACCAGTACATCAATAGATAACTGCCAGATGTGCAGGCTGGATTTAGAAGAGGCTATGGCACTAGGAAGATTACAGCCAATGTTAGATGGATCTTAGCTGAAAGCAGAGAGTACCAGAGGAATGTCTATCTGTGTTTCATTGACTACACTAAGGCATTTGACTGTGAGAATCATAACAGCCTTTGCCTAGCTTTGAGAAGAATAGGAATCTCAGAACACTTGATTGTGTATATGTGAAATCTATACTTGGGTAAGGAGATAATAGAACAGAGCAAGGAAACAGTGCATCATTGAAAATCAGAAAATGTGTCCACCAGGGAGGCATCCTATCTCCATATCTTTTCAATCTATATGCAAAACATATTATCCAGGAGGCTGGGCTCTATGAGGAGGAATGTGGCATCAGGATTGGAGGAAGGTTTCATCCACAACCTGTGTTATGCAAATGACACAACCCTGCTTGCTGAAACTGAGAAGGACCTGAAGCGTTTGCTGCAGGAGGTCAAGGACTGCAACTTTATATATGAATTGAAGCTCAACATCAAGAAGACAAAGATTCTCACCACTGGGCCAATTGACAGCATTGTGAGAGATGGAGAAGAGACTGAGATTGTTAACGGCTTCAGTTAGCTTGGATCCACAATCAGCACTTTTGATATTAGCAGCCAAGAAATCAAAAGATGGATTGCACTGTGAAAAAAATCTACTATCAGGGACCTCTCTAGAGTACTGAAGAGCAATTCTCTCAATCTGGAGACTAAGATATGACTGTTTCAGACCGTGGTCTTCACAATTGCTTGCTATCCAACTGAGAGCTGAGTAATAATTAAGGATCATAGAAAAAGGATCAATGCCTTAGAATTGTGGTTCTGGAGAAAAGTTTTGAACAAACAGGTCTGACCTAGAGAGGGTGAAACCAAGCTGCTCCTTGGGGGCAGGATTTTTTAAAAAATTTTATTTTATTAATTTTAATGAACATTTACAGACGTTTTGGATTTCCATTCATTCATTGTTGTATTTTTCTCCCTGTCCACCCATCCCTCCCAGTTCACTTCTTCTCTTTGAAAAGTAAAAGAAAAATTTATTTGTATACAATTCCCAACCCCACTCCCCACCCCCAAGTACACTTAACTATGCAACCTTCATTCTGGACTCCTGTCATAACCATAATAGGGGACAAGAATTTTGAAGCTCCTATGACATGTTGCTAACTTTAGGCATGTTACCAGGAGTGACCAGTACTTGGAGAGAGACATCATGCTTGGAAGGATGGAGGGACAGAAGAAGCCCCTAGATAATATGGAGTGACTCAGTGACTAGGGCAATGTGGGTAGGTGTGTCACAAGCAATGAAGTTGGCTCAAGATAGAGGAAGTTTCTCAGAGCTATTGTACATAGGGTCGCTAAGAGTCACAAGCAACTTGATGAGACACAACAACAACAGCGTGTGTGATCCTGACAGGGCTTGTCTTCTTAGAGCCTATCCTTTCCCTTCTTTGTCCCACAGGTGAATTTTTTCTGGGAATCTGAAATTATATAATTTAATCATTATATAAGACCAAAGAAACAATAGCATGAAGAAAGGCAAACATCCTACAACCAGGAGAGGATAAAATAGATGAATGGGACCTTCTAGGAATCAAATCCCCATGCGCATCCAAAAACTACTTCAGCAGGGTAAAAAGGAAAACCACAGACTGGGAAAAAATATTTGGTAATGACATGTCTGATAAGGGACTTAGATCTAGAATTTACAGATTACTCCAGCACCACAACAAGATAAACAACCCAGTCACAAAATGGGCACAGGATATGAACAGACACTTCACCAAAGAAGATATTCAGATGGTGAACAAACACATGAAGAAATGTTCAAAATCTGTAGCTCTAAGAGAGATGCAAATCAAAACAACTATAAGATATCATCTCACTCCAATAACAATAGCAAAGTCCAACAGTGCACCAAACAACAAATGCTGGTGAGGTTGTGGAGAAATTGGAACACTTTTTCACTGTTAGTGGGAGTGTAAAATGATGTAACTACTATGGACGGCAGTATGGCACTTTCTAAAAAAGTTGGAAATAGAAATACCATTTGACTCAGAAATTCCACTACTGGAAATATATCCTGAGGAAACTAGAACTGGCACCCAAACAGATAATATGCACACCTATGTTAATTACTGTATTGTTTATAATAGCAAAGAGGGCAAGAAACCCAAGTGTCCATCAACAAATAAATAGGTAGAGAAGCTGTTGTATAGCCAGATAATGGAATACAATGCAGCACTGAAAAACAAGGAACTCATAAAATATTATACACAATGGGTGACCCTAGAGAATATTATGCTGAGTGAAATGTCTTAGTCACAAAAGGATAAATACTGTATAATGCCACTGTTATGCAACATGACTGACATGGGGGATTTGGGTAGAAACTAAGAGAAGAGGGGATAAATAATGAACACTGCATTGAAACAGATGAAGGAAACAACTATTTAAAATGAATATATAATTAGGTATTATTTGCATGACAGCAGAATAAGAGGTGCATAACAAAGTGGACTGGAGAGAGAAGGGAAGGAGGAAATTATGCAACAATGAATGAATAGAAATCCAAGTTTTTGTAACCTTGCATTAAAATATGAATTAAATTTTTAAAATTTAATTTTATTATTTTTGTGTGTGTACTGTCAAATCAAATGTGACTGGTACAGGAGACTGTCCGTCCTTCTTCAGCAGAGCATCTGGTAGCTTCCAACTGTGCACCTCTGGGATTGCAGTGCAGTTTCTTACCACTAGGCCACCAGAGCTCCCCCAAATTAAAATTTTTTAAAAAGAAAGAAAAAAGTTCAAGGGATGACTGTCCAGACAGTGAGGCATGTGATCACATATTGTTGCTGTTATGGGATGCAGTCAAGTCTGTTACGATACACAGCGATCCTATGAA
>NW_006399811.1:2666413-2668199 GCF_000299155.1 Elephantulus edwardii | reverse complement strand
CCTAGCAACATCCCTAAAGTATGTGAGTTTTATCATCCTTCCCTCTAGAGATGACTTGGTTTCACTTCTTCCAAAACAGATTGTTTGTCATTTTGGCAGTCCATGTAATATTCAGAATTCTTTTATGGTCATATAAATGGGTCCTAGAACAGGCTTCACTATAAAGAAGCAAATGGTCTAGTTTTTCTCCATTTCCTAAGAAAGACACTGGAAGCATGTACAAGTAGGATGGACACGAGGGATTGCCCAAGACTGCACTATTAGGGACTGTGCTAGATCATGAAACCATCTCAGGGGTTTTGAAAAACAGATACATTTTCATGTCACTTGAAAACTTGGAGTGTGGTCCCACAAAGAGACCACTTAGGGTTATTTCCTACTTTCTGATATTGTGAAAAACATTTTTTAATCTGTGTCACGTGGGGATGACCAAGATTTCTTTTCCAGCTACAGGACTAATAGGATCCAAGCTCTTTATGCTTAAGCCTTGCCTGAGTGCCTTGGCTTCCTGTGCAGTATCTGGTCCTAGTCCCGACCCCAATGACTTTATCTCCAACTATTAAGTTAGAACCCTGCCCATTGGTGAGTTTCCTGGGTTCACATGCCAGATAAGCACTGAGGGTAGAGGGTACCTCTCTTCAGCCATTGTTATTAACTCCACACCTTCTCCAATGGGTCACAAGATCAGGGTCAATCAATAGGCATAAATTTCTATTTGTCTGCAACTAAGGTTAGGAACATGGGGGACAGTAGGACCTTGCTCTTATGACAACATCTTAAAGATGTTTTATAATGTTCCTCCTAATAAACAACAACAATAATGCAACCTGCCAGTCCCACAGGAGGAGCTGTCAGCAGATGAATGCTTAAGTTGGATCTGGCTCTGACAAAAAGATGTGATGACCTTTGAGATGATCATAATTCACTTGTGTAAATCAGCTGGTCATTTTAGGCCTCTAGGTCTCTTGAGTTCTAGAAATAAAACTGTCTTGAACAAGCCCTAAATTTCACAGACCATGGTATTTCAAAGCATTACCCAAGATATTTTCCTGAATTCTGAAGCAGTGGAAGACTAGACTTTTGGCAAAGTGAAATTCACATTGTCCTGGCTTCTTTTGCCTCTGAAATTCAACTTCCTTAATAACCTTTCATGTCTTCTCTCCATGCTTCACTCAATGTGAAACTTAAGTATTTTTGAAGCTCCTTCTCCATCCAGATAAGTCTTACTAAGTATTGTGATGAAATCTGTATACTTTGCTGAAGATTCGGAAAGGACATCGTCAAGTAAGATTTCTGCCGTCTCATAGGATTCCTTTTTCTCTCTCCCTTTCTCTTTCCTGCTCTACTTCTCAATTTTTTTCTTACCCACACTCCCTTTCTGTTTTTCAAAACAGCATTGCCTTTCTCGGCAGCCTGGTGATATCCAATTCCTGAAATATAGAAAGAAGGGACTTATTGTTATCATAAACCTTGATTAAGGTATTTTCCAAAAAAATACTGAAGCCTTTCAAACAGAAATTTTCTTACCAGCAATTAAAGTAAAATAATGTCTCCACATACAGTAGAGTCTTTTTTTTTTTCATGGACCTTTTACACATAAAGACAAACAACTGAAGTTCAGTTATGTGAAATTGAGACTATAGATGTGAAATCAGACTGTACAGGGTAGTGCAAGGGTCACAAGTGCGGGGAGCAAGCAGAATGAGTGTGACTCTAGTTTGCTAGCTTGATGTCCTTGGATTGTTGTTTTTATGAGCCGTCAAGTCGCTTGTGACTCATAGCGACC
>NW_006399811.1:2658685-2666033 GCF_000299155.1 Elephantulus edwardii | reverse complement strand
CACAAGTGCAGGGATCAAGCAGAATGAGTTGGATGTCCTTGAGTGGTTATTGCTGTCCTTGGGTAGGTTATTTAATCTTTCTGTGCTTCAGTTTATTCCTGCCTAAAATGGGGATGTTTGGTGTGCTTCGTTCAGGCCATGATCTTATCAATCACCAGCTATGCATCTGAGAGCTGGACAATGTAGAAGGATGACAGATGAAGAACGGATGCCTCTGAGTTGTGGTGTTGGAGAAGGTTATCAAGTATTCCCTGGACTTCCAAAGGAACAGACAGACTTTGTCTTGGACAAAGTGCAGCCAGGGTGCCTCTTGCGGCAAAGATTATGAAGCTCTGTGTCTCATACTTTGGACACGTTAATAGAAGGGGTTATCCCTTAGAAAGTGATATCATGCTTGGAAAGATGGAGGGATCAGTGTAAGAAAGGAAGACCCCCACCCAGATGAATTGACAGTGACTAGAGCAATGGGCTCAAGTATGTCAGAGGTGGTGAGGATTGCACAGGATAGAATAGGGTTCAGGTTTGCTGTTCATAAGGTTAGTATGAGTTATACTTGACTTGATGGTTCCTAACAACAACAAAAACAAAGACAACTTTCATTTAGAATTCTCATGGTCTAGTGATCAACAGTTGCATGCCAATTTAAAGACAGTTTGCTTGCCAGGAAAAAGATGGGCAATCTCCTCCCATTAAATTGACAGCCTTTGAAAACTCTGGAGGCTCAGTTATTAGGTGGTTCAAAGGCAATGAGTTGTTCGTTGAGTTCCTACCATAGTATTGGGATGTGTAATAAGGACAATAGATATGAAAATGCCTAGTACATTCGTGGCATAAAAAGGAGGCTTAGTACATGTTACATTTGGTCTAAGGTCACAACCTGGTGCGTCAGGTCATATCTCCTACTGTCTTCTCCGTTGTGTCACACAGGGTTCAAGTGGAGTAATAGAAGCAGTATTGCTGTAGTTGTTAGGAGCTGTTAGTCGACTATAACTCAGTGACCCTAAGAACAGCAGATTTAAACCTTGCTCTATCCTGTGGCATCCTCATAATCTCTGATATACTTGAACCCATTCTTAGAGTCACTGTCTCAATTCGTGAAAGTAGGATTCTCTTTCTCTGATCTTCTGTATTTCCCAGTGTGATGTCTTTTTCCAAGGACTAGCCTTTCCTGACAGCATGTCCAAAGTGAGTGAGATGAAGTCTCACCGTCCTTGCCTCTATGGAGCACTCCAGTTGCACTTCCTCATAGATAGATTGTTTCTTCTTTGGAAGTCCATGGATAGTCAGTACTTTTCTCCGACCCACAATACAAAGGCATTGACTCTTCTTCTGTCATCCTTATTTACTGTCCAACTGTCACATGTATAAGAAGTAACTGAGAATACCATGATTTGGAGCAGATACACCTTAGTGTTTAATCTGACCTTGTTGCTTTTTAATACTTTGGAGAGATCCTTGACAGCAGATTTTCCTAAAGCAACACATCTTTTGATTTGGTGATTGCTATAACCAAGTGTGTTGATTGTGAATCCAAGTAAAATAAAATTGTTGACAGCTTCAGTCTTTTCTTCATGTTCTTGATGTTTGTTGTTATGTGTCATCGAGTCGCTTGTGACTCATAATGACCTTATGTACAACAGCCCTAAACCCTGCTCTATCCTGTGCCAAGCTCATTGTCTCTGACACACCTACTCCCACTACCGCAATCACTGAGGGTCTTCCTCTCCTGTGTTGTCCCTCCACTCTCCCAACTATAATGTCCCTCTCCAAGGACTGGTCCCTCCTCTCAGTATGTCAAAAGTATGTTAGACGAAGCTATAGAATTCTTGCCTTCAAGGAGCAACCTGGCTTCACCCTCTCCAGGACAAATCTATTTGTTCTCCTAGCAGTCCATGTTATATTCAACACTCTTTTTTTAAAAAAAAATCATTTTTTTGTAATTTTTATTTTATTTTAATAATTTTAATGAACATTTACAGATATTTTGGATTTCCATTCATTCATTGCTGCACTTCTCTCCCCTCCCAGCCCTCCCCCCTGCCCCCCAGTTTGCTCCTCTCTTTGAAAAGTAATAGAAAAACTCCGTCCCTGGTACACAATCCCCCCACACCCCTCCCACCGCCCCAAGTACATTCCACTACGCAACCTTAATTGTGGACTCCTGTGATAACCATAATACCCTATCATACATCGCTTTCAAATTATTCTCTCCCTCATCTGTTTCAGTGCAGTATACACAATTTATCCAGTTTTTCTCAGTCTTACCCCAACCCCAATATCAGTCCCATTTCACAGCAGTGGCATCATGCGGTATTTGTCCTTTTGCGACTGAGATATTTCACTCAGCATAATGTCCTCAGAACAAGCAACAAATGCAGGCAAGGTTGTGGAGAAACTGGAACCCTTATTCACTGTTGGTGGGATTGTACAATGGTGCAACCACTGTGGAAGGTGGTATGGCGCTTTCTTAAAAAGTTGCAAATAGAGATACCATTTTACCCAGCAACTCCACTACTGGGAATATATCCCAAAGAGACCATAACTGACATCCAAGTAGATGTATGCACACCCATGTTTATCGCAGCTTTGTTCATAATAGCAAGGAGTTGGAAATAACCCAGGTGCCCATCAACGAACGAATGGATAGAGAAGCTGTGGTATATTCACACAATGGAATACTACGCTGCATTGAAAAATAAGGAACTTATGCAATACTATTCATATTCAACACTCTTCTCCAACACCACAGCTCAACAGCATCAATTCACTTTGTATCATCCCTATTCACTGTTCAGCTCTCCTATGCATAGCACATAATTGCAAAGACTATAGCCCGAATCAGGCACAACTTAGTCTCCAACTTGACGTCATTGCTCTTCAGTAGTTTTGAGAGGTCCCTGACCGCTGACTTTCCCAATGCAATTTGTCTCCTGATTTCCTTGCTGCTGGTACCAAAAGTGTTGACTGTGGAGCCAAGCAAACTAAAACTATTAATTATCTCAATCTCTTCACCATCCATACTGATGCTGCCAATTGGCCCAGTGGTGAGAATCTTTGCTTTCTTGATGTTGAGCTTCAATCTGTATTGAAGGCTATAGTCCTTGACCTTCTGCAGCAAGTACTTCGGGTCCTCCTTAGTTCCAGCAAGCAGGGTTGTGTCATCTGCATAATGCATGTTGTTGAGTCTTCCTCCAATCCTGATGCCACATACCTCCTAGTAGAGCCTATCGTCCCAAATAATCTGTTCTGCATACAGATTTAAAAGGCATGGAGACAGAATACATCCCTGGTGGACCTCCTTCCCAATTTATCATGATTTTTTTGTTTGTTTTTCTGCTGCTGAGATGTAAGCCAGGTTGAAAGCTGCAGTCTTTGACCTGCAGCAAGTGCTTCAAGTTCTCTCCACTTTCAGCAAGGAAGATTGTGTCATCTGAAAAATGCAGGTTGCTGATGAGTCTTCCTCCAATCCTGGTACCACATTTTTCTTTTGGTTGTCCAGCTTTTTGAATGATTTACTCAGCATACAATTTGGATAAGTGTGGAAAAAAGGTACAATCCTGACATACACTTTTGCTGATTTTAAACCATGGAGTGCTCCCTTATTCTACTTCACCAAAACAGCTTCTTAGTCCAGGTCTAGGCTTCACATGAGCAAAATTAAATATTTTGGGATTCTCATTCTCCCAGTGTTAACCATAATGTCTCATGATCCACAAAGTCAAATCAAAGCAGTAGGAGATAATCTACTGAGTTGTTTATGCAAAGATTTTGCTTGCACAATTGTGAGTCTTGGCTAGGCAAGTCAGAACTCCATAGGGCAAGTTGTTAGGAAGGAGAGGATGGAATTCTTAGGCATGGCCTGTCATGAGTAGAATTTCTTCTTTAGGAAAGTCTGAACTTTGATCTTTAGGTCTTTCTGGAGACTGAATCAGGCCCACCAAGGTAATCTAGGATAATGTCATTACTTAAAGTCAATTTATTATGGATTTAAATCACATCTGCAATAGCCCTTCACAATGAAACTTACATTACATTTACCAGAAACAGAACTCTGGTTTTCTGCAGGGAAGGATAAGTAACACATAAAACTGAGCAACACACCCATTAAAAACATGAACTCCTTGAAGGAAGACCATGATTCTATGTCTGCACAGTGAGCTGTCATGAGAAGGTGCTCGGCTACTGCTGGTTGAATGAGAATGTCAGTGGTGGGTAGATTGAAGACGCCCTTTAGGGTCTCTCTAAGGCATTGAGCTTTATCCTGTAGGTAATAAGGAGTCTTTGAAGGATCTTGATTAGAGCAGCAGAGAGATGAAGGATGTGGTTGCCCTTTTGTCTGTGGAAGTACTGTCAGTAAATAGCTCCTTCATGAGAAAGGAAGGCATGAAGCCTGATGCCCACATGCACTGTGGGTGGATTTCTCCAATACAGGGAGACATTTCTCCTGAGTCCTTTCCAAAGGGTAGGGACTCCCTACGGAATATGTTCTAGACAGGCTGCTAAATTTAGTCCTCTGCCTTTTTCTAAAAGCAAAACCAAGTTATGATATTTTACCCTAAAATTATGTCCAGACTGTTGAGGAGAATGAGTCCTAAATACAGCTGGGGCAGAGGAGTCAGCAATACTCAGCTCAAAATGAGCCTGTAGGTTCTTACCTGTGGCTGATACTGAGGGAGAGATTTGACTCTTGCTCTGGTGATCAGATTGTGACTTGCACATGTCAGCCAGTGGGCACACAGCCTCTGCATGCAGAGCTGAAGTGGACCAGATGCCTAACCTGCCTATGACCCCTGCCTTTGAGTCTTCTCTCCCAATGAAATTAGACACATAGGGAGCTCTGATGGTGTATTCCATAGAGAATTACACTGCTAATTCAAAGATGGAAACTTTCTATTGGTTTGAATCTACCTTTGGCTCCATGGAAGAAAGATGGATAGTCTCCCCTTGTACCATTTAGTCTTTGAAAACCTGCTGGAGAGTCAATGATGAGATAGTTCTGATTTGATGACAATGAGTTTTTAGGAGAGTACACACAGACTTTAGATAAACAATCAACACCCTTGGTACCAGCAGTCAGGCAATCAGAAGATGTATTAAATTGGACAAGGCTGCTGTCAGGGACCTCTCCAAAATACTGAAGAGCAATGATGCCAAATTGAAGAGTAAGATGTGCCTGATCTGGGCCATGTCTTCTCAATTACCTGCTATGCATCAGAGAGCTGGAAAATGAATAAGGACGACAGAAGGAGAATTGAGGCCTTTGAGTTGTAGTGCTGGAGAAGAGTGCTGAGTATACCATGGACTATCAAAAGAACAAACAGATATGGCCTGGAATGTGTGTGGCCAGAGTGCTTCTTAGAGGCAAGGAAGATGAAGCTTCGTTTTTCATACTTTGTACATGTAGCTAGACAAGGGTATTCCTTGGAAGAGATATCATGCTTAGAAAGATGAAGGGTCAGCAAAAGAGAGGAAGACCCCTAAAGACATGGATTGGCACTATGACTTCAGCAATGAGCTTTTGTGTCTCAGAGATGGTGAGGATGGCACAGGATAGGGCGGACTTCAGGTTGTCTCTTCATAGGGTCACTAGGAGACGTACTCTACTCGACTGCACCTACCAACAACAGCAAACACAAAGCAAAATCTCTTCACATCTTTGTTGGAAACAGAGTAGAAGAGACCTAATGTATTGTTTTAAATATAACCTCATGCATAACCCTACTCAGCTTTGTTGTTGTTGCCTGTAATGGAGTTGGCTTCTGACTTACAGTGACCTGTGCACAACAGAATGAAAAATTCTCCATCCTGCACCATCCTCAAAATAAATGTAAGTAGCAGTGTTGTGACCCATAGAAGGTTTTTTCTAAAAAAAATTATTGATATTTTAACAAAAGTTTACAGAAAACTTGGATTTCCATTCTTTCATTGTTGCACAATTTCCTCCCGCTCACCCCAATCAACATTGCTATGCACCTCTTATTCTGGACTTTTGTCATGTAAACAATACCTATTTATCCTCTTTTCTAGTTTTGCTGGAGGATTTTCACAAGTAGATCACTAAGCTTTTCTTCCAATTTCATCTTGGTCTAGAAGTTCTGCTGTAGCCTGTTCTGCATCAAGGCAACATGCAAGTCTCCACTGATAGGTGATGACTCTGCACGTAATACATTTACCAGAACTAGAACCTGGATAGTCTGCCTGGAAGGTGAGGATTCTACCACAGGACCACCACTGTCCTATCAGGCAGCCCAAGTCTCTGAAAATCATCATTGGGAAATGTCTAACTCTGCAGCAGACCTTGGTGAACTTCAGGAGTATTGAACCCTTTGCATTCATTATTATTTCTGTGGAGAAAGATGGGCAATCTCTCCCCCTCGGATTTTATAGCCTTTGAAAACCTGTTGGGGAGTCAGCTGTGAGTTATTTTCTGCTTGACGGCACATAACAACAATAACAGATAAACCTGACCTGGCCATAGATGAGGTCACATCAAAGGGCTATCACTGTTTTGAAGACAGGGAACTATGTATATGTCTTCTGTCAGCATTCAGGTAAGTGAACCACCCTGTGTCCTTCTTCACCCTCTAAAAAAGTGACATCATTTTTGATGGTGACAGCACATAGTATCACTTTCAATCACATCATTAATCTAATTTTTAATGAAATGATGGGAATTTCCCCTGCTGCTCTAGGGATTTCTAAAGAGGCTGGATAATCCTCCATGGTATCTTGACCCTGCAGAACAGAGATCCCTAGAGGAACCAATATAAGATCATCCTGAACACCAGGTCTAAGAGACCTCAACTCCCAGATTGTTCAGTTCAAACTGTGGTCTTGGGCTACTGTATACTCAGGGAGTTCAATTCTAATCAGTTTAACTAACAGATGTCAGCAGCCAGGAAATGAAAAGATTAATTGCATTGGGAAAGTCTGCTGTCAGAGACCTCTCCAAAGTACTGAAGAGCAGCAATGTCAGTCTGGAGACAAAGGTGCACCTGATCCAGGCCATGGTCTTTGAAATTACTTGCTATGCATCAGAGAACTGGACAATGACTAGGGACTATAGAAGGAAAATTGATGCCTTTGAGCTGTGGTGCTGGAGAAGAATATTGAATATACCATGGACTGCTTCTTGTTGTTGTTGTTATGAGCCGTCGAGTCGTTTGCGACTCACAGCAACCCTGTGTACAACAGCCCTAAAGCCTGCTATATCCTGTGCCAATCGCATTGCCTCTTACACTCATCCAAATTACCCCAGTCACTGAATCAATCCACCTCATAGAGGGTCTTCCCCTCCTGTGCTGTCCTTCTACCCTACCAAGCATGATGTCCCTCTCCAAGGACCTGT
>NW_006399811.1:2647505-2657667 GCF_000299155.1 Elephantulus edwardii | reverse complement strand
GTAGAATCTTGCTTGCATGTGAAATCAATGATATTATTCTGAAGTTTCCACACTCAGTTGGGTCACCCTCCTTTGGGATGGGAACTAATATAAATCTTTTCCAGTCAGTTTGCCACGTGGTTGTTCTCCAGATTTCTTGGCACAACTTGGTGAGCACATCCAGGGTAGCATCTGTTAGCTGAAATATGTCAAAATGGACTGCTAGGAAAACAAAAAAGTTCGTCCTGTGGAGGGTAAAGCCAGTCTGCTCCTTGGAGGCAAGAATTCTGAAGCTTTGGTCATGTTGCAAGGAGAGACCAGTCTTTGGATAGGGACGTCATGCTTGAGAGGGTGGAGGGATGGCACAGGAGAGGAAGACCCTCCATGAGATGGATTGATTCAGTGACTGGGGTAATGGGGATAGGTGTGTTAGAGCCAATAAGATTGGCAAGGGATAGAACAGGGTTTAGGGCTGTTGTACATATGAGTCGCAGGTGACTCGACAGCACATAACAACAACAACAACAACAACAACAAATTTCCCATATCATCTTCTGTGTTGGGCAGAGGCTGTTACCTTTAAACTAACCCAAGTTGCAGTGGTGTCGGCGTATAAGCTAGGATGGTTTGATGTGGTTTAGGACACGTGGAGGGGGTCTGAAGGAAGGTCAATAAACCGATTGTGGCTAGGAGAAGCTTTCTAGAGGTGAAAACGCTTGCCTTGAGTCTTAAATGAGTTAAGAAGTTCCGGTGAAGAAGCTGAAGTAGAAAAGAGGAAAACATTGAAAGCAAAGGAAATAGAGTGAACAAAGACTCTCTCAGAGTCTCAGAGTCTAGAAGAAGCACTACTTATTCAGTCAGCTGCTCAATTAATTTGGGGCCCAGGAGCATGAGTTCACCTATGCCTTCCAAAATTCCCATGTATGGTGCAGGCCAAACTCTGTTCCTCAGTGGGCATGCTTCCTCGTCTGTCAGTGGAGCTGAGAGTACCCTTGTTGCATAGCCCTCAGTAGAATTTAGAGGATCTACGAACATGTCTGTGGAGACTCTATGCCTGGAAAGGACAAACTCACAGCATGGACTGTTGGGTAGGAGGCCTTGTGTGGAACAACAGGCAAGACTAGATCACTTACAGACTCGTCTCCTGACGACCTCTCTCCTACTCTGCTTCTTGTTGGGAGGCACTGTGACTGAAGACAGAGACACGCAGTACAGCACGTGGACTGTCCTAGATGGCCCTCAGCTCTAGACAGTGAAATGGGAAGGACTCTTCTTTGACTTTATGCCCACTCTCGGCCCTGAGAATGAAGCCACCAGGTTCTGAGTTCTCCTCCTTCTACCTTAGGTGGCCGTAGGCGGAAAGAGCTGATAGGTTTCTCCTGTCACTCCAGAAAGACAAATGGAGAGCTGCTTGGGTTCGGAGCTGGCCCTCTGAGGCCACATTCACATTGTGGGCTCATCTTCCCCATGAGGTAAACAAGGGGATATAAAGGTGGTTTTTAAAGGGAGCTGTGTTCTAAGGAGGCAGCCCTGAGGTACTTAATGCAGCTCCTTGCAGTGAAACAGTAAGGAAATAGGGCTTCTGAGAATTTTCTGAGAAATCTAAAGCTCCTTTTAAACAGCAAGGAGACATTCTGACAGAGGAACGAGGACTTAGCAGATACTATGTGTCCTTTGAGGGCATTGAACCTCACTTCTGCACCACGGGTTGCAGATCCTGTTTATGGGAGCCTCCGAGTGGTTGTTAAGTGCTGCCCTAATGACCTGAATTGCACATCCTCAGCTTCCCTTTGCAGATATAGAAGTGAAGGAGAGCGGTTGGCGCAGGGACCAGGAAAGATTGAGGAAGACTTGTCAAACACAATTTCCTAGCAAAGCAGTAAAAGCTTTAGGCTTTTTGGTGTGTTTTCACACCTCCTTGATCTTCAGGGAGCTCCTTGGTAGATGGGACAGATACTATCGAGTGCTCCTTGGAGGCAGGGATGGCAAAGTTACATCTTATACACTTAGGGCATGTTGTTGGTGGGGGGGGCTAGTCCTTGGAAAGGGACACTATGCTTGGAAAGACGGTGTGTCAGTGAAAGAGAAGACCCTCAATGAGATGGATGGACACAGTGACCGCAGCTATGGGCTCCAGTGTGTCAGAGATGATGAGGATGACACAGAAAAGGACCGGGTTCAGGTCTTTTGTTCATAGAGTTATTATGAGTCATACTCAACTCCATGGCACCAAACAAAATCAGCAATAACACTCTATTGTAAAGATGGGAAAATTGAGTCAGAAGATGGCACGCTTTGTGGAAAGTGAATTGGAATGAGGGTCAGAAGATATGAGTTCTAGTCATGAATGTGACTCAGTTCCCTGGGGTTCTGTTTTCTCAGCTGTAAAATAAATGGTTGGATGAGATGAATGATCTTCAGGCTGGAATTTCTGAAATCACAAGGGTGAGCAGGAGCTGGGAAATCAGGGCTCTAATTTAAGTCTATTTCAAAGCAAGCCACTCTCCTTTAATCTGTTATATATCGGGTTTCCATATTGACTTTCATTTGAGGCCAGGGTTTCTCAGTTTTAAAAGCTTGAAAACTGCTGTATCACACGGTTGTTTTGTGTGCCTTCAAGTGGGAACCAACCCATAGCTGACCCTCCAGCGGGTTTTCAGAGACAGTATATCACATGGGAGGAGATTGTCCATCCTTCTCCCTCAAAGCAGTTGGTAGATTTGAACCTCGTGCCTCTGGGATTGCAGTGTAGCTCTTTACCACTAGGCCACAAAAACTGCCTTGCCATATCACATTGTTTTTGTTGATATGTTACCTTGTCATTCCATCTTATCCAGGGTCTTCCTCTCCAGCATGGTCCCTCTATCCTTCCAAGAATAATGTCCTTCTCTAAGGACTGGTACCTCCTGGCCATGTAATCAAAGTATGTCAGATGGAACTTCAAAATCCTTGCCTCCAAGGAACAACTTGATTTTACCAATACAAGCCTCTTAACAATTAGCAACTTGGTTTCTCCAAGAAAAACTTGTTTTTTCTCTTGGCAGTCTGTGGTACATTCAATACTCTTCTCGAGAACCACAGCTCAAAGACACCTGTTCTCCTTCTATCATCCCTAGTCATTGTCCAGCTTTTTGTTGCATAGCAAGTAATTGCAAAGACCATGGCCTTTATGAGGTGCACCTTAGTCTCCAGATAGAGGGAGAATGTAGACTGTGATTTCTTTTCATCTCAGTGTCTATAGTATATATTTCATCGAATGCAGTCAGTAAGAGCAGGGCCTTACATTCTGAGTGGAAAGGGTCTTGGAAGGCCCTTCCCACGAAAACATTGACCTCAGTTACTGCATCCCATTGATCCCTTGTCTCTAGAGAGGGGAAGACTAGATAGATGCATTATGGCGTTATGGTGATTGAGGAGAGAAGTACTACTGGGATATTTTCTTTATATGACAAGATTTGGAAGTTAACACTAAATTGCTATTAACTCATGGGTGGAGGTACAATTTGTGACACCTGACTGCTAGTGGGGCTGAGGGGAGAGGTGGGCAATGGAGTGAGTGACTGAAGTGAATGGTCAAGATATTTTCTCAGTTCATGGCTGCCTGGGTTTTATAGTCTTTACATTTTTTTGTGACCTGCTTTCCTCACATTTTCAAATAAAGGGAGTTATGATAAAGGGGAAATCTCTCTATTTCATTTTATCACTGAAGATTGTGGATGATAAGAGAGAGTATTAAGGAGTCCTGGTAGTGAAATGTTTAAGTAATTGATTGCTAACAGAAAGGTCAGTAGTTTAATCCCTCCAGCTGTTCCACTGGGGAAAGATCCGGAAATTTGTTCCCATAAATATTAGAGCCCAGGCCATTCTTTGTCGTAGTTGTACTTTATTATACAGTGTTGCTGTGAGTTGTGATTCTCTCAGTGGTACAAGACAAGAGAGAATATGATCTGGCTTTCATGAATATTGCTTCATGTTCCGTGGAGCCTGTATCAGTCTTTTCCCACTACAGTTACGAGATGGGAGCTCTGGTGGCCTAGTGATAAGAAGCTGCGCTGCAATCCCAAAACCCACATGATTCAAATTCACTAGCAACTCCACAGAATAAGGATGAGCAATCTCTTCCCATACAATTTACTGCCTTGGAAAAATTTGCTGGTGTCTGGAAGGTGAACAATGAGTTCGTTCTAACTCTATGACACACAACAACAACATTTAGAAGTGGAGTGTAACCTATGGCACCATAGAGAGAAGAGACAGTAAGATAGGTATGGAGGGCTGAACGGAAGATATCAGCTTGAGCTCTACTTATGACATCAGACATCTGAATACCCACTAGGGGATGTCACCACTACCACCACTACAACCACCATCACTGTGCAGTGAAAATGCTCTGCCTTTTGTTGCAATATTTGTGTTTTCACTCAAGATTTAAAGTCTTGATGGAAAATATCTGAATGTTTTAGCTTAAGTTACGTATCTGCTCCCACCCCCAGTAGAAGCAGTATATACCATAGACTGCCAAGAAAACCAGTCTGTCTTGGAGAGGGTGAAGCCAAATCTCTCCTTGGAGGCTAAAATTTTAAAGCTCTACCTCACTTACCTTGGGCACATGACTAGGAGAGATCAGTTCTTAGAGAAGAACATCATGTTTGGAAGGGTGGACAGACAGCACAGGAGAGGAAGACCTGTATGAGGCAGGCTGATACAGTAAAGTGGGACTATGAGGGTTGGTGTGTCAGAATTAGTGAGACTGGCTCAAGATAGGGAAGGGCTCACAGCTGCTGTACACAGGGTCACTATGCATCACAGGTGCATAACAACAATGGTACATAACAACAATAGCATACTATGACAGGTTTGGAAGCAGAAGTGGCATCACTTCCTAAATAACATGCCTCCGGAAACTCTATGAACTTTGATAAATTTCAGTCATGTAGAGGGGCTTCAGACCTTTTGTTCACAGGGTCTCTGAGTCGTGCTTGACTCAAAGGCAATCAACAACAACAACTTCCATGGTTAAGTGTAGCCATGTGTCTGAATTGTAGCCAGTGAATGTGTGTGGAAATTATGCCATTTCCTGCAAGGCCTATATTTAATGCCCATGCATGGTCTTCCATACTTCTTTCTCTTCTAGCTGACCACTCTGAAGAAGATCCCAAGGCATGATTGTGAAATCTATGTATTAATGATAACAGAACTGTAAAAAGGAAGGAACTTTGGTAGCTGGATTGCTTCTTAGAGCAGAAGTATCTGTTTGGATTGTTAGGCTAAAAGTAAGTATGTTTATTACGTTAAAACATTAACATTTTAAGACAAGTAGCATTACCTTAAGTGAATAGTTGTTGTTATATAGTGTCAAGTCAGAACCGACTCATAGCTGCCCTTCCAGTGGGTTTTCAGAAGTAGTAAGTTACATGAGAGGAGAGTGCTCATCCTTCTCCTGTGGGGCAGGTGGTGGATTCACACCATGGTCCTTTGGATTGGCAGCATGGTTTCTTACTAGTAGACTGCTGGAGCTCCCCCTCTTGGCTCTAAGGAGGTAAGTGAGCAAGCACCTTGACCCTGGGCTTCTCTGTAACTCAGTTCACCACACCTACCAGTCAGCAGCACTACAGAATTCCTCCTTGTGCACGACACTGTGGAGTCAGAGAAGAGAACCACTTCGTGTATTCCTCAGAAAGAGCTCAAGTTAGATGAGGAGTCTCTTGACTTCTTATTGTAGATTACTGTGTTGGAGAATCAGTTGGTATTTGAGTATGTAGGTTTTTTTGGAAAGTAACAGCAATGGAAATAAATTCCACAAGGGCACAGAAGCCACCTTTTTGGATCCAAATCAAGTGTTTATGTGGGTGTCCTTTTGCCTGCTGAGATTTCTGTGTGCTAAGAACCTCTTTAACTGAGTGTGTGGTTTTATGAAATTGGATGGATGGTTTTTTAAGGAAGGATGGTGAGGTGTGAATAGCAAGTCAGAATGTGGGTGGGCTGAGGAGGTGTCTGTTATCAACACCCACCTTTCCAGGCTGTCAATGCTGGGTGTAGAGTAGATTGGTATTTCCCTTTGCAGCAAGCTTTCCCAGTTTAAGAGGGGCCAAAATTTTTCTGGGAGTTCCAGCCTAGGGTGGGCCCCACTTGGAGTTAAAAATCCTGCCTTTATGTCAAGTATCCCTGCCCTCTGTATCTTAACTCTTCAGATCTTCAGTAGTTTGTTCTCTGATGGCTACTTCACTCACTGTTTCCATTGTGGTTTTCTCCTCAGACACCTATCAAGCTTCTCTTCCAGTCGTCTTTGTTCACTGGAGCTTAACGTGGTCCCGTGTTGTAGGACCGAAGCTCTGATGTTAAGATTGTGTTTATCATGGTCTGGTCAAAAACAGCACCAACTCTGCCTTTAAACAGATTCCTGTTTTTAGAAATGCCACTATGTAGTTGAGTCAGTGGGGGTTGGGGTGAAGGGGGGGTTGCAGACTGAGGAGACAGCAGTAAGGGAAAATAGGAGAAGACATCTGTTTCCATAGGATCACTTCAGCTAAATTTGAATGCGGTGGAACTGGGTCCTTCTATTTCTTTATTTTACACAGACATTAATAGTGTCCAGATTCTCTGTGCCAGCTCTTCTTGTCTCATTCGATCAGGAGTCATTCAAAATCAATCAAGAACAGGGAAAGTCAGAGGTGAAGCTGCTTCTTCATTGTTTGCTGATGCAAAGTTTTATGAGTAAAACCTGAAATGCAGCTCCTCAGTCCTTCATTCCATTTTGGTCATAAAATTCACTTAAGAAGAATTCACTCCTCCAGGACAGGAGCCCTGGCTTCAGCGTTCTGAATCTCTTAAACACCTAGCCATTGGATGGGCATAACGTGAATTCTCTGTTCTTGTTGGATAATGGATTTATTGACAATGAATTCCCTTCCTATCCCTCTTGTGCCTATGAAGTCATTCTCTTCATTCTGAATAAGTCTCCTCTGGGTGAAGAATGCTGGTCCAAGAGCCTTCAAGACAGATCCTGCTGCTTTCCTGAGCATTGGTCTCTGAGTGAAATAGGACTATGAGAGGAGACAGTTTTCATTTGGTCCCATTAGTGATATTGTGTTGTACTTTTAGAGCCCTTCGTATCTCCACAGAGACCTTCAGTAATGGTGTGGTTAGCCCCTCACATTATAAGGCATTAGTTTGAGTGAGCTGTGGTCAAGGACAGTTCAGATGTCTATGTCTGCATTTTGCCCAAATCAAAGGGGCTATTCTTGATCACATGAATATCAGAAAGGGAGCTAGTGATAGGGACTAGGTGGCTATTGGAGCGTCTTTATTTTAAAAAAGAATAAATAAATAAAACCTGATAAGGCTGATTGTACACTGCCTTGGGGATGGTTTTAGCAGAGCTAGCAGGCTAACTACACTGAAACCCAGCTCATCTCATGCAATTTGAGCCATTTAAGATTGTACCAAGGCCTCTGCTTTTACTTTTAACCAATTTCCCAAGGCAAGGCACATGGCTGCTGTAAATACACTCAGGATTTTTAGAAAAGCTCATGGAAACTAGAAAATGGAACTCTAGGGCTTCTCTTTGGCCTTTTGGTTGGACTTTGATAAACTTGTTAGATAGTCCTTTCCTGTCTATTCTTAGATTGAGCCATTATGCTTTAACTTTATTCTAAGCTTTACTAACATATGCATTAGGACTTCTAACCTCAGTTTAATCTTGATTCGCTTTTGAATTCAGGCCAGTTGGGAAGTCTGTCCAGTGGAATTGAAGCTCTGAGTAGCCTGTTAGAGGAAAACCTGAGGGCTCAGCGGATAGACTGGAGATGTTCAATCTTGACTGATAGCCATCCCCAGAATGGAGAGGCAATTCCAAGAAGAGTTGGCAAACACATCTATTCAGGTTATTCTTAATTAGCCTCTCTGGTTTCATGCTTGAACATCATCAAGACTGAGAAGTTACCAAACAGAACTTTAAATTATCAAGGTTATTTCTGTGTCCTCCCAGAAGCTTCATAGACCAGCCTGACAGTAGTCTTGGGCTGGTGATGGCTGCTTAGGCAGCAGATTTGCTGAGGGAAGTTGGAGGATGGGGCAGGTATTGACTTTGTATGAGGCAGTGCTCATAGTAATAGTGACGGTGGTCTTGGTATTGTGGCTTTGATATGGCAGCTCTTCCCACTGCAGAAGAGTAACCACAGTGGTGGTGGCAGCACCTTTAACTTTCTGATGATCAAAATTGATAGGAACATCACTTGAGAAACTTTGAGAAGAAAAAAGTAGTCATGTAATGACAGAAATGGGTATCAGTGACATAGTGGCTATTTTAGCATAGTGTTTTAGCATAGGTGTTGGGCTGCTAACTGACAGGCCAGTAGTTCAAATCTACCAGCTGCTCTATAGGAGGAAGATAAGATAGTCACCTTCCCTTAGGATTTAAAGCTTGGGAAACTCGTGGAGGGTCACCATGGGTCAGGCCAAAAGGATGCCAGTGGATTTTGGTTTGGAGAAGCATGAGACTGAGGCAAACCACAAGCTGGAGAAAAGGAATGCATACATCTTAATTATCTTTTTATCCTCAAAATACTTGTGACACCTCCTAATTATGACTAAATGAAACCTAAATGGAACTAGATTTGTTACAGAGTGGCAGGGAGTGCAGTGAAAACAAAGGCTGTCTTAGGTCTTTCATAATCTCTGTTGTTACCCATAATGGATAGAGGGAAACATGGACCTTATTAGAGTAGTTCTACACCTGGTTTAGGAAATCTTCTGTCAAAAATTTCTCCAAAGTTTTAAAGAGCAGTTAGTTTAAAGACCAAAGCGCACCTACCTTAAGACATAGCATTTTCAATTACTTGTTATGCATCTGAAAGTTGAACGGTGCCTAAGGATGACAGAAGAATGGATGCCTTTGAGTTGTGGTGTTGGAGAAAAGTACTGAATATCCTTTGGACTGCCAACAGAACCGACATGTATGTTTCAGAGAAAGTACACCCAGGGTGCTCCTTGAAGGCGAGGATGCCAAAACTTCTTTTCACATCCTTTGGACATGTGGTTTGGAGGGATTGGTCCTTGGAAAAGGACATCATCTTTGGAAAAGTGGTTGTTAGGTGTCATCGAGGGTCAGTAAAGAAGAGGAAGGCTTTTCACGGGATGGATTGACACAGGCAGTGTAACAATGGGCTCAAGTATAGCCGAGATGGTGAGGATGGTACAGTATAGGACAAGGCTCAGGTCATGGGGTTGCTGAGTTATACCCAACTCAATGACACCTAACAACAAGAAGGAGACACAGTTTGAATGGTTAGAAACAACTTTCAATCAACCTGATATCAAGGATCTCAAATGGTTATAACATTTTAAGAAGAGATATTTATGAAAATGGAGAGAAAGTGTGAGCATGAATCCTTATTGGGTGGATAGGACATATGGGGCCTTTGAAATATAATAATGTTCTGAAAGAAGGGTTAAGCAAGGCCCGTCAGTGCTGCCAGCCCCACTGGTGGCCTCGTCGGTACTTCGCAGGAGTCAGTCTCCCACTTTGCCCAGCCCTTGTTCTTCCCTTAATGAAATCTCTTTTCACGTTCGAAGGCCAAAGGAGTGTTGGTCTGATTTGCTGCCCACAACTTAATTTTGCTCCATTCCACTAAATTCAATAAGTAATTGCTGAATGACAAACTACCGAGCCTGGAATATAGAGAATACACAAATGAGTCAGAGGTATAATTCTTGTTTCCAAGAGGTTTGTCCTGTTGTGGAAATGGGAATAGAGTAGTATGAGAGCATACATATCAACGTGGCACACACACATGCATACACACGGCACATACACCCCTTAAAGGTTCATTTCCCTCCAAAACCTATTGAGAGAGGAAGGAGTACATACGGAAGTTGTTCCTGATCATCTCAGCCCCGCTCACAGAGGATGCCACTGTCTCCTTAAAGTAAGAGACAGGCAGGAGGAAGGTTACACTCACTTTTTTGGTTCCATCCCTTTCTCCTCACAGAACACCACCAAGTTGTGGAAGGAGTTGCACTGCCAAGGCTGTTTGAATCCACCAGTTACTCTATGGGATAAAGGCTGTTTCTTTCCTTGGAATTTTTAGCCTCTTAAAATCCATTGGAGGAACAGCTAGGAGTCACTTCCACCTCGATAACAATGAGAGAGAAAAAAGGAAGTTGATGGAATTGGAGAGAGAGA
>NW_006399811.1:2642831-2647405 GCF_000299155.1 Elephantulus edwardii | reverse complement strand
TCAAGAAGACAAAGATTTTTCACCACTGGACCAATTGTCAGCACCATGATAGATGGAGAAGAGATTGGGGTTGTTAACAATTTCAGCTTGCTCAGCTCGCTCAGCTCCACAATCAACACTCGTGTTGCCAGCAGTTAGGATACAAAAAGATGAATTGCTGTGGGGAAAGCTCCTGTCAGGGACCTCTCACAAGTGTTGAAGAACGAGAAAAGAAAAGAAAAAAAATCAGTGCTGAATAACAACGGTGTCAGTCCAGTGGCTAAGGTACACCTGATTCAGTTCACACATGGTCTTCACAGTTACTTACTATGCATCAGAGAGCTGAACAATGACCAAAAATGACAAGAAAAATCAATGCCTTTGAGTTGTGGTGCTGGAAAAGAGTATTGAACGTATCATGAACTGCCAAGAGAACAAACAAGTTTATCCTAGAGAGGGTGAAACCAGGCTATTCCTTGAAGGCAAGGATTTTGAAGCTCTGTCTCATATACTTTGGGCATGAGGTGAGGAGGGACCAGTCCTTGAAGAATTGTATTCTGCTCAGAAGGATGGAGAGACAGTACGGAAGAGGAAGACTTCAGATGAAATGGATTGGCTCAATGATTGGGATAATGGGGTTAGATGTGTTGGAGACAATGAGACTGGCTCAGAACTAGAACAGAGTTCAGAGCTTTTGTAGCTAGCGTGGCTGAGTTACAGACAACTTGATGACACATAAAAACAACAATCACAACAACCCTTGTAAATAGGAAAATTAAAAATTTAAGCTAAAAACAACTCAACAAGAAGCCAAACTCCCCTTCCCCGCAAACCTAAACCCTTGAGCTCAGTACTACTTTTCACCTAGTTAAGGGAAGACAATCACTGCAAAAGCTTAATCTTCTCTGGATCCTCCCTCCCTCCATGTTTTCCCGTGTCCTCTAGGCCATGCTTCTGTGAATGTGCCTTGTTCATCCATTGTTTTCTTGATGACTCTACCCATTCAAAGTGTGGCTGCAGTGAGTGTTCTCCTTCCACCCAGGATCTGTTCCTTCCCTGAGCAATTAATTATATCATACTTGATTTATTCACCTAAGGTGATGCCCTGAGCAAGACATCAGTAAGACAAATTCAAGGATCCTTTCTGGTCTTAGAAGAATGGTGGCTTGGGTGCATGGATGTACTTCCACAATGCACCTGGGGGGTGGTTCCACCTGTGTTCACTGCACCCCACCTTTATGTTTTCCATTTGCTCATGAGTCACTCCCACAAACACACAAAACACACAACAACAGCTCATTGCCTTTGTGTTGAAACCAACTCATGGCCAACCCTATGGTGGATTGCCAAGGCTGTAAATTGCACAGGAGGAGGATGCCTATCTTCTCCACAGGCAGCTGATGGGCTTAAATTGCCAGAGAAATGCAGTTTTTAGGTTAGCAGCACGAATCCCTACGGACCAGGTCACCGGAGCTCCCTAAAACTCACAGCCGTGAGTGGTTTTCTCAGTGGTTTTATGTCCCCTCAGCAGAGAGTCCCAGATACTAGGCTTGATCTAATCCAACTTCATTACATATGCAGTGCGCACTCTTAACTTACGTGAAGGCCTGCACGTCTTACCATGTAGATTACTCCACAAAACAAAAACACAGCAGTGACAGATTTCAAACATGAATGTCTTGGAGAAGAAGCCACTTTTAAAGGCCGCGATGGTTTTATCACCATGGCAGACATATGAACTGAGCAGATGCCTGGCCTTGGGTGTGATCGGGAAGTGAGAGGATCCCATTATTGGATCTAGTGACTTGGGAGCTCTCATGGCTTAGTGCTAAGGACTTGCACCTCCAACTCAAAAGCCTGCAGTTTGAATCCACCAGCTGCTTCGTTGGAGAAATATGACAATCTCCTCCTGTGCAATTTTACTGTCTCTGAAGACCTGATGGAGGAACAATTCTGCTTTGATGACACACAACAACGACAGATACAACAACAGCAACAGGTGACCTGAGAGTGGTTAGAAAAACCTTATTTTAAAATTTTCTTTTAAACAGTAACTTCTCACCTCAGGCCCTCCTCTCAGAATTGACACCACATTCATGTCATCAATCATAGGCCCCACTGAGCTGCAGAATATCTTTCCCAAAGAAGAAGCTGCTCTTCCCCTGAGGTAAAGCATATCAGAGCTAGAGCAGCAGAGGATCCAAGCAGGCACTGTCCTGCAGGCTGGTCAGACCCCCACAGAGGCTGGTCCCTGGGGCAGTCCCCTACCAGGCTGTGCTGAGGAAGGAAAAGCTGTCCTACCCCCGTTCCACAGCTCAGCTCTGTTCAAATAGCTCACTTTCTCTCCTGGGCCTTCTTGCAAATCCTCTGTTTATCCGGCTCTGTCTCTCTCCCACCTGTTAGCTGGCATGTTCTTTCTGCCCCGATTTTTCACTCCACCGCCCACCCCTTTCATTGCTGTACTTACTATCTACTCAGTTGCTCTTGATACCAGATAATTTGGTTTTTGATTGTAGGGCATTAGAATTTAAAGATGTCACTTTATTGGGCTTTAGATTACAGTCAAACCCCCTTAATATCACTGCTGTTTAAGCACAGTCTCTGGCTTGACTGGTTCTGCAGGAGCCTGGGGTGCTGGCACTCCCCTACTCACCATCTAGGGGTATCCTGGGCACCACCTCACCGCCCCTTCATTCTCCTACCCTCAATGGGGCACACATGAACAGAGCGTGGCTGCTTTGGGTTTGCTTGTATGTAGATCTCACCAGGAAAGGCTCACAGTGAGAATTTGCTCCTATATCTGGCTTTCTTAGGCCGAGTTTTTTTTTTCTCTCTCTTGTAGTGTTTCATTCTTGACGGATGGTGAAGAGATTGAGATTGTTAACAGCTTCAGTTTACTTGGCTTCACAATCAACACTCTTGGTACCAGCAGCCTAGAAATAAAAAGACAAATTGCATTAGGAAAGTCTTCTGTCAGTGACAACTCCTGAATACTGAAGAGCAATGATGTCATCTTGAGACTAAGGTAGGCCTAGTCTAGGCCATAGTCTTTGAAATTAAGCACTATGCATCAGAAAGCTGGGCAATGACTAGGGGTAATAGAAGGAAAGTTGATCGCTTTGACCTGTGGTGCTGGAGAAGAGTATTGAATGGACCATGGATTGTTAAGAGAACAAACAGGTTCATCCTAGAGAGGGTGAATCCAGGCAGCTCTCTGGAGGCACGGGCTCTGAAGGTCTGTCTGGCATACTTTGGGCATGTTGCAAGGAGGGACCAGTCCTTGGAGAGGGACATTATGCTTGGGAGGGTGGAGGGACAGCAGAGGAGGGGAAGACCCTAGATGAGATAGATTTTCTCAGTGACTGGAGTAATAGGTGTATCAGAAATGGTGAGGTTGCCTGAGGATAGAAAGAGACTCAGAGCTGTTCTACATAGGGTCTCTGTAAGTTGCAGACAACTCGATGGCACATAACAACAACAAAAACAATATCTCATTCTGCATCAGGATCAACTTGCTGCATATAACAATAGCAAGTAGTACGCTTAAGATGAACAATTCATAGTGGCTCAGGAAAACAAAAGGAAGTTCATAAAACTTCTTTTGGACTTTGGTCCCACTTTTTATGGAATGAAGAGTCTGTGTTTGTGTGCTTGGGTGCAACAGGGGCTGGAGGTGTAGAAGGAAGGCAGGGTGTAGAGGAGAGTTCTGCTTATTCTTTGATGGTTCTTTAGTGGTGAGCTGAGGTCAGATTGACCCTTCCAAGTATGATATCATTACTGGACCCTCCTGACTACATGATCAAAGTATGTGAGACAGAGCTTTAAAATTGTTGCCTCAAAGGAGCAGCTTAGTTTCACCCTTTCCAGAACAAAACTATTTGTTCTCTTGGCAGTCTATGGTATGTTCAAACCTCTTCTCCAGCACTCCAACTCAAATGTATCAATTCTTCTCCTGTCATTCTTAGTCCTTGTCCAGTTATCTGATGCATAGCAAGTAATTGCAAAGATCATGGCTTAGATCAAGCGCACCTTAGTCTCTAGACTGACATCTTTGCTCCTTCAGCACTATGAAGAGGTCCCTATCAACAGATTTGTGTTTAATGCAATTTGTGTTTTGATTTTCTGACTGCTGATGCCAAGATTGTTGATGTGGAACTGAGCAAGCTGAAATTGTTAACAACCTCAATCTCTTCTCTATCTATCACGATGCTGTTAATTAGCCTAGTGGTGAGAATCTTTGTTTTCTTGATGTTAAGTGCATATGTATATATGCATGTATGTTCATGTGTTACATTTTATTATTATCATTAATGTTATAGTGTAGCAAATACACAGTGATAGGCATAGGTCTCAGACTGTATAACTTATCTGTTGTGTGAATATAGTTAGCTATTTTGCATATAATTATTAACTGTTGTTATATAGCATCAAGCTAGAACTGGCTCATAGTTGACCCTCCAGTGAGTTTTCAGACAGTAAATCACACAGGAGGAGGTTTCCCATCCTTCTTCCACAAAGCAGCTGGTGAATTTGAGCCTTTGAATGGATAATACAACTCCTTCCACTAAGCCACTAGAGCTCCCTGGATTATGTTA
>NW_006399811.1:2639169-2641241 GCF_000299155.1 Elephantulus edwardii | reverse complement strand
CATTCTACCCAAAGTATCCTTAAGCATTGCCACCTATGGCTTGAATTTGTTTTTCAACTTCTCCAGCTTAAGAAATGCTGTGTGAGTTTGGCCCTTTTGATATTCTGGTAGGAAAATTGGACATTTTAAAGAAAGAAATGGAACACATAAATATTGACATGCTAGGTATTTGGCGAAATGAGATGGCTTGGCATGGGACATTTTGAATAAGATGTTCATATGATTTACTATGACGGGGATGACAAGGTGAGAAAAAATGGGGTTGGTTTCATAATTAAAAAATTCATTTCTTTATCTATCCAGAAATACAATGTTTTGAGCAACAGGATAATATCCATATGCATACAAGGAAGTCCAGTGAATACCACTATCATTCAGATATATGCATCAACAACTAAAGCCAAAGAGGAGGAAATAGAAGGTTTCTACCAACTTTTGCAATCAGAAATTAATTTTATTATTAGCTCTACATAATTACTAAACCATGCCAAACCCATTGCAATAGAGTCGGTTCCAGTGATTTATAGTAATCCTTCATTAGGTTTCTGAGACTGGAAATCTTTATAGAAGGAGACTACCATCTTCCTCCCAAGGGATGGCCGATGGATTCAAACTGCTGACATTTCTGCTAAGAGCCCAACATGTCACCTGGGCTCTTTATATTATTATTACTAGTTTGCTGTTGTTGTTGTGCCATCGAGTCACCTGCGACTCATAGAACCTTATGCACAATAGCTCTGAACCCTGCCCTGTCCTGAGCCAGTCTCACTGTCTCCTACACACCTAACACTGTTATCTCAGTCACTGTGTCAACTCATCTCATCCAGGATCTTTCTCTACTGTGCTGTTTCTCCAAGGACTGGTGCCTGACATGTGTGAGACAGAGCTTCAAAATCCTTGTGTCTAAAAAGCAACTTGATTTCACCCTCTCCAGGACAAAACTGTTTGTTCTCTCTCTTTTTTTTATGCAAAGAAGCTTTTATTGGGGCTCTCAGGTGAGGTTCATTGTCCCATGATGGAGAGGGGCAAGAAGGGTCAGAGAAGTTGCCTGTTTGTTCTCTTTACAGTCCATGGAATGTTCAACACTTAGTCATTGCCTATCTCTTTGATGCAACTAATTACAAAGATCATGGTCTGGATCAAATGCACTGTAGTCTCCAGACTGACTTCATTTTCCTTCAGCACTCTGGAGAGATCCCTGACAGTAGATTTTCCCAATATAATTCCTCTTTTGAGTTCCTGACTGCTAGTGCCAAGAGTACTGATTGTGGAACCAAGCAAGCTGAAATTGTTAACTCTCTCAATCTCCTATCTATCATCATGCTGCCAATTGGCCTAGTGGTGAGAATCTTTGTCTTCTTGATGTTGAGCTTCAGTCCATATTGCAGACTACAGTCCTTGACCTTCTGCAGCAAGTGCTTCAGGCTCTCCTCATTTTCAGCAATCAAGGTTGTGTCATCTGCATGACGCAGGTTGTTGATAAATCTTCCTCTAATCCTGATGCCACATTCCTCCTCATACAGCCCAGCCTCCCGAATGATCTCTTCTGCAAATAGATTGAAAAGGTATGGAGACAAGACACATCCCTGGTGTACTCATTGTAATCTACATTATGTCCATATGTTTATAGTGTTGTTACCCAGTAATAATTATTTCTTATCTTTGAGCTTGGAAAATGAGGTTGACAATTGTTGCTCAGAGTTTTTTGTAGATGTCCAACTAGATGTAAGTGAGTTGTAAGATGTAAAGTAATCTTTGGGCAGGTAGTGATATTCCTAGGCTGCCTCTCCCAGCCATATCTGTGGTCTCCAATCATCAGCTTCTACCTGTAGGTTTCTTGTCAGCCCTGCACCCGTCTTTCTTCATAACGCTAATCACAGCAGTACACTCTCCCTGTGCTGCAGTCCGGACTAGTGTTTTGCTGCAGGAAGTGAGGCGAGACATTGGCATGAAGTCTTCTGCTAGCTGTATGTCTGCTTATAATTGCTGGATTGGGCAGGTGGCATGTAGGCTCTCTATCTAATGTTTCATCAAAATAAGTCTCCTGAGTTTTCTCCCTCCTCTGTTTCAGT
>NW_006399811.1:2618049-2638434 GCF_000299155.1 Elephantulus edwardii | reverse complement strand
GAAGGAATGAAAACCCCAAATCCCTGTAAACGTCCATTAAAACTAATAAAATTTAATAATAATAAAAAAAAGAAAATAAGTCTCCTGAGAATGAAAACAGGTTCAAAGGACAGATCGCAGTGCTGGCTTGTTCAAACTTCAGGACTTCCTCAAGTTTTCAGATTAAATCAATCATAACTGGGACCACAAGACATGAAGAAGCTGATTGGCTCTGTGAGAAGAGACATGGATAAAAGGCTGGGTTGGTGAACCTCGTCGTCAGCAAAGGAGCACTTCCCATGTGATCAGTGACAAGGACAACAAATGGCAGCTCTCCATTCACAAGTTAATAGATGAATAACAGGGCTAATATGTACAATAGCTGAGGAAAAAGGATGTGGTGACTTAAAACTCTGCCTGCAGTGAGAAAGGCAGAACACTATTAGTTTTCCTTGACAGATCCCAGACCAAAGCATGTACATGCAGGTCTGACAGCTGTCTCAGGTGCATGTATATTTTGGGTCTTGTTGACCTAGTCTGTATAGTGGAGCAGTTAACAGATAACATATGCTGAGGCAATGTTTAAATCTGACATTCTACAAGTTCATGATTTCATTTCTTCTAGGTACCTTTGGCTGGCAGCCCAGACTAATACAGGTCTCTATATAGGATCCTTTTGTCTAATTTTTTTGCCATATCTTTGCATCTATCTTTATTCTCTACTACAGGATAAATGTATGCCCTCAGCTACCAAAGAAACGCTTTCCCTCTATTTTTCTTTCGAAACATTTAAATAAGTAAAGTCTAGTACATAAAGTCATTATGAATTGGAATTGCTTGACGAGATAGCACTGGTCTTTGGTTTTTTTCCCCATTTTGGTATATAAAGTACTTAGCACAATTCCTGGTTCATAATAATGTGTTCATATGTATGTTGTTATTCTGTGCCATTAAGTCATAATAGACTCATAACTGAACCTCCAGTGGATTTCCAGGCTATAAATTGCTTGGGATGAGATTTCTCATCTTACTTTCAGAAGACAGGAGGTGAATTTGAACCTCCTGTCTTTTGGTTGGCAGTGCAACTCCTTACCTTGACCAGACCTACTACTATGAAGTTGACTCTGACTCATGTGACTTTTCATTAGGTGTTTAAGGTTGTAAATTTTAATGAGAGAGCCTATGGTTCTACTCACTATGTCAATTCATCTCACTGAGGCTCTTCATCTCTTTTGCTGATCCTCTACATTTCCAAGCATGATATCCCTCTTCAAGGAATAGCATCTCCTAACAACAGGCCCAAAATAATGTGAGATGATTTCCTGAAAATCCATCAATGAAAACTCTTTGCATCACATCAATCTGTCAGTCTCATCTGCTTGTTCATGATTGGGTCTCTATGAATTAGGGATCAATGCAATGGCAACTAACCACAGATAGAAATAATAGAAATATATTCTCCTGATGTACAGATACATTTCTCCTCCAACCTAAAACCATGGCCACTTAGCTTGTGCTTTGAAAGAAAGAACTAAAAACTGACTGCCACTGAATCAGAACCAACTCGTAGCTGACCCTGCAGCAGCTGTAAATCGTATGGGAAGAGATTGCTCATCTTTCTCCCGCTGAGCTGTTTATAGATTGGACTTGCCAGGGAGACACGGCCTTTGGGTTTGCAGCCCAACTCTCTACAGACTACAGAGCTGGGGACTTTTCAATTACCCCGAAGCAGCTCGAAAAAATAAAGTTCAGAGCATGCTGGTCCCATTCACTCTGAGGTGCCCACCTCCACGGCAGATTCTGACAAAGGCAGAGTGCTTTTCTGCAGGCTGAGCACTCAGCTGTTCTAGACACTCAGCCTGGCTCAGCTTAGGTGAGATTTGTAAAGTGAATGTTGATACAGGAAAGAACAGCTTGCTAATGAGGAAAAAAAATAAATCTCAAAACCGGATTTTGTGTAGTTAACATCTTCTACAAGGATGAATCAAACTAAGAAAATCCAACTCCATCTTGGTTGGAGCTTGGTGCTTGGAGCTTTGAATGAGGACAACCTTCCAACTAGCAAAAATTATGATCTGGACCCCTCTGCTCAGCTGTTAACAGTGAGAGGAGTGAGGTTTTCACAGATTGTTCCTGACATCATTTTGGTGACAGTAGGTGCCTAGACTGTCCCCTGCAGTCTAGGCATTCAACCTTCTAAAAGGTAGAAGGCTGATAGTAATGGGTATTGCCACATTTTTCAGAAGTCTTAAGTTTATGATGTTAAAATGTAATCCACTGATGATAGGGAGTTGTGAGGGGCACGTCCCTCATTGGGTCAAAACTAAAAGCTGCCCTCCATGAGTCCTGTGATTTGGAACTCTTACAGACTATTTCTTGGAAAGGGATAGCAAAGACCATGAAATAAAACTAACCTAGACCCTCGACCAGGTGGATTGGCATGGTCTTTAATGTGGGCTCTAATATGTCAGGAAGTATGAAGATGACACAGGATAGGACAGGGTTCAGATCTGTTGTTCACAGGGTCACTATAAGTTGTACTCGACTTGCTGGTACCTAGCAACAACAACAAAGCCCACAACCCTGAGCCCCTCTCTCAGTAGCTCTACAGGGAACACTTCTTTGCATCGGTGCTAACCATACCGTCTTTTCTACCTATCAATAGAAAATTAGTTTAAACTGGTTGTTGTAGAGTCAAATTCAACTCACGGTAACTCTATTTATTGTAGGGTGCAACTGTGCTGTGCAGGGTTTTCGAGCAAGCCCTGGTGACATCACCACTGCTAACTGAAGGGTTGACAGTTTGAAACCAGTATCTGCTCTGATGGAGAAAGATAGGCAGTCTCCTCCTGTAAAGATCTGGAACATGGCCAGAAGTTGCACTGCCATCCTAAAGGCACACAGTTCGAGGCCACCAGCTGCTTCATGGGAGAAGGATAGGAATTCTCTTCCCGTGTGATTAACAGCCCCAAAAAACCCACTGGAGGGTCAGCTATGGGTGGGATCTGACTTGGTGGTCGTAACAACAACATGGAGGAGGGTTGATAGGTGTTGAAACAGACTTGATGACAGTGGGCTTAGATTTTGGTTTAATTTAATTTCTTGGAAGTAGATCATGAGGCTTTTTTTGGATGGACTTGAACCTTCAAACTTTTATTAGCAGCTGAGTCCAGTCATCATCTGCACCACCATCACAATGGGGTCAGTCCAGACCTCTTACCCAGCAGCCAGAAAACAAGGAATGGGTGAGCCAATAGCATCAGTTGTCTAGTCAGAGACACAATTGTTAGGCCTCCTACATCCTTCTGTATCTCTGTATTGGGATCTTACCACACTGGCAGGGAGCTCTGGTTGCGTAGTCTACAGGCAGTTGCCCTGCTAACCCAAAGATGCGGGTCTTCAAGCAGTTCAAATCCACCAGCCTCTTGGCAACAGAAATAAGAGTAATCTCCTCTCTGCTGGAGGGTCAACTATGAATTGATTATGACTCAATGACAATGAGTGAGAACACACAATAACCACTTGAAGAAAGACAAGGAGGTCTATGGGAGCAGAGAGAGGCATATATATCTAGATAAAAGTGCCTGTAGCAATTCGCTTGAAAGTGTTAAATGCTCTTTCCTAATTGTTGATGGAAACTGATGGTGACTAGAAACTGCTCATTGGTGTCCTTCTCTTACATGGTTCCCAGGGCAGACGTCAGACCTCTAGATGCAACTCTAGGAAGGAGACATCTTGGAGTTCAATGTGCTGCAGATGGTGATGTACTCTAACCAAAAGCTCCATATCTTGGAAGGAATATCCATAATCTGTTTGTGAAAGATCATCACAGCCAATGAAAACCTCATGGAGAAGAGTTCTGAGTACAGGGATTTGCCACCAAGTGGAGTTGACTTGACATAAATGTGTTTGTGTTGGGGGATAGTTATGAGGAACAGCATGAGAGGGGCCTGATTCTAGGAATGAAGAAGAGTATAAAAGCCAAACAAGAAGAAATAAAAATATAGATGAGAAAAGAGGGACATTGATTGCATGCTTAGGAATGATAAAAAAAATACAAATAAAATACGGAAAGAGATAGAAGAAGGTCCTATAGCAAAGATATACATGAAGCCAAATGCCCATGGGTGCTGGTGTTGGCTTCCTGAAAATTGGAAAAATGTTCCTTTGACCAGTTTGGAGCCTCTGGCAAAATTTGTCCCATATTTGTGGCACTTGTGCTAAAATAGTGGCTGACCCTTACTTTAAAGGGTAATAACTTCTAACGCTGATCCAGATTGCTGTTGCCAGCAAGAAATCAGAGAGACAGATGCCCTGTGGCTGAAGGATTAGCAGGATTCCCTGAGTGCCAGCCTGGGGAGGGGAAGAAAAGAAAGGGAGGAAATGAGAGAGGGGAGAAGGGGGGCTGGTGGGGGAAATGATAAAGGGAGGGTTCATTCAGTCTTCCGTCCTCTCATCACTTCCTTGCACAGATTTAATGAGCTCCTATCTGCTTGCCAATCATTACCTCAGATGGCATGTTTTGGGTTAATCTTCAGGCTAACCCTATGGTACATACACTATTTTCTTTTACAGATGAAAACACAGGAGCTCAGAGTGCATTTCTTAAACTAGAAAAGGGAAGGTTTAAATTCTGTTCTACCTGATTCAAAACTTACTGCTTGCAATAAAACATGCTACGAGGCAACACAAAATGACTAGGATCTAAAATAAGCTCTCAAATGGCAGTATTTATGGAATACATTTGCACAAACCGGGTACTGTTGTGGGCTCTGGGGCACAACTCAGGCAAAGGCCCTGCCCTCTTGGAGAGCAGGTACAGGGGCATGGCTGGACAATAAACAAAGAAACCTCTATTATGCAATGCCAGCTGTGACAAATGGTATGAAGAAAAATTGTGCTTGAGGGGGTACAGGAAAGTAGGGTGATGAGGAGGAACATTTTGGAGAGGATTTCAGGAAAGATTTTTTCTGATGGGATTACATTTTAGCAGAGGGGCTTTAGTAACAAAGGTGCAGGACAGACAAGACATGGATATCTATGCCCAATATTTTGTTGTGTGTCAAAGAGTCAGAACCAGCCTATTGCTGAACCTCCAGCAGGGTGTCAGAGGCTGTTAAATGCTCAGAAGGAGATTGGCCAACCTTCTCCCTCAGAGCAGCTGGTAGTCTTGAACCTCACGCCTTCAGGATTGCAGTGCAGCTTCTTGTCGCTAGGCCATGCCCAATAGCAGTTGTATTTCAATCATAATTTAGACCCTGCTCTTAACATTTTCTTCTCAATGTTAGCTGTGATTTGTATGATACACACAATCAAATGTTCTGGCATAGTCAATAAAGTGCAAGTAGACATCCTTCTGGTACTCTCTAATTTCATCCAGGATTCATCAGAAATCAGCAATAACATCCATAGTGCCACGACCTCCCTAAACCCAGCTTCTCTTTCTGACAGTTCTTTGTTTATGTACCACTCTAGTAATTTCTTTTTATAATCTTCAGCAAGATTTTTCTTGTTGCTGTTATGTTCCGTTAGTCACCTGCAACTCATAGCCACCCTATGTACAGCAGCGCTAAGCCCTGCTCTATCCTGTGCCAATCTTATTGTCTCTGACACAGCTATCCCAGTCATTGAATCAATCCATCTCATTGAGGGTCTTCTTCTCTTGCAATTTTACTTAGATGTTGTAATAATGATACTATTTGATAATTTTTACATTCTCTTGGATTGCCTTTTTTGGGAATGGGAATAAACATGCCTAACAATTGAGAAAAATGGGAATCCCAGAATAATTGATTGGCTTATATGAAACCTGTACCTAGACCAAGAAGCTGTTGTTGTCTACACAGAGCTAAGGAATGCTGATTGGTTCAACATTAAGAAAGGAGTATGTCAGGGATGTATTGTTTCTTCATACCTTTTCAATATATATTCTGAAGAGTTAATTTGAGAAACTGCACTTTATGAAGAATGTGTCATCAGAATGGGAGGAAAATTCATCAGGAACTTGTGTTATGCAGATGATACAACTGAAACTGAGAAGGGCTTGAAGTATTTGCTGCAGAGGATCAAGGACTGCAGCCTTCACTAGAAATTGCATATCAGTAACAAGAACACAAAAATCCTCACCAATAGGTATATAGGCAGCATCATGAGAGGCGGAGAAATGATTGAAGTTGTTAACAATTACTTCTTGCTCAGATCCACAATGAACACCCCTGATACCAGCAGTCAGGAAATAAAAAGATGAACCACACTGGGAAACTCTGCTGTCAGGAGCCTCTCCAGAGTGCTGAAGAGTGACACTGTCAGGCTAGATGCTGACTGGGGTGGACCTGATCCAAGTCAAATGGTTTTCTCAATTGCTTGTTGTGCATCTGAGAGCTTTGACAGTGACTAAGGTTGACAGAAGAAGAATCATTGATTTTGATGTGGAAAATTACTTCGATGTGGGAAAAGAGTATTGAATATACCATGGACTGCCAAGAGAACAAACAAATCTGTCCTGGAAAGGGTGAAACCAGGTTTGTCCTTGGAAGCAAGGATTTTTACACTTCCTTTTATATACTTTGGGTATGTTGTCAGGAGGGAGAGGCCCATCTTTGGAGAAAAACATCATGCTTGGATGAGTAGAAGGTCAGCCTAAGAGAAGAAAAGACTGTATTAGATGATTGACCTAGTGACTATGGCAATGGGGTCCCGTTATGTTGGAGATTGTGAAGCTGGCTCAGGATAAGGCAAGGTTCATAGGGTTTGCTGTGAGCTGTAGTCCACCTGGCAGCACATAACAATAACAACTTAACATTGTCATAAGTTATTTGATACTGTAACACCATTTGGGGGGAGATGACCAGGTGGGATGGCCATATCTGATCTGTACTTAATCCACAATGAGGAGCTGCCCTGTCGACAGCATCTACATGACAAAACCCTATGAGGTCAGACATGTTTCCTGTGCTCCTACACCTCTTTCTACTCATCCCAACACCATTATTACTGCTCTATTTGGTCCCCAAATCTGCAATAATAGCTTATACATCACAAAGAACCATATTAGGGAAGTCAAAAGGCAATAATTCAGGTTCCTAGTAAGACACATTCACTCAGTTAGTGCAGCTGCTGAAATGTGCTCACAGACACCTGAGTCTTCAGATTTGCGGCTTTAGGTTAGTGTCATAAATATCTTACTTCTATCAATCATGGCTCTTCCCCATTCCTCCAGAAATCTTAGGCAAAGGCTCCTAGCTCTGGCTCCTTGGAATAGCAGTCCAAAAGCCAGCCCTGTCTTATATCAGGTCTCTGGTTTTCTGCTGTGTTTTTTTTTTCTTCTCTCCTGTAGGTCTGACTGGTGCAAAAATCTCTGGCCCCAAAGCGCAAACTGCATTCTCTGCTTCTTTGTTGGTGGTGAGATTTTCAAAATCTATACCTGAATCTGCTCAATTTAGTGGTCATACTAGCTAATCCCCCCTGTGAATGGGCTAATGTATCCTATTTACAGATTCCTGCCCACTACATGCAGTCAGTCAATGGCTAGGAGAGTCATTTTGAACAATAAACCCTACACTACTGGAGGCATCATCTTACCCTTTGTTTTGTTCCAGGAATTGAATTGCAATATGGAGAGATATGTAACTGTCTAGATGGTCAATATATTTTAAGTGGTGTCTTAGTCAAATTCTCTAGTGAAAGATAGAAAACCTACTGCTGTGAAATCAATTCTGACTCATAGTGACCATCGAGTTTTGAGTTTTTGAGACTGTACATCTTTATGGGAGGAAACTGCTGCTAGTTCTTCTGGGAAGCAGCTAGTGGATTCAAACTGCCAACCTTTTATTTAGTAGCCCAACATGTCATTGTAAGCCACCAGGGCACGTGCGTGCGCGCGCGCGCACACACACACACACACACACACACACACACACACACACACACACGACAAGGCTTCTTCTCTCATACACATGCACACACCACCTTATTCTCCACTTAAAAACTACCTCTAAAAACCTACCAGAGGGTCAGTTATAGGTCAAATCTGACAACGTTACACAAAAACAAACCAGTATCTTCCTTAGAGGTGATTTGTCTAAATATTTATCTAGCTTAGTACCACTATTAAACCTGCTTAATACAGTGCTTAAGCATCTAATTTTTTCATGTGGGGCAAACTATTTAACAACATTGATATGTTGAAGAGATATGAAAATTACATACAAAATATTTCACCTCTATAATTTATCTAAGGAACTTTTTTCTTTTGCTGCTTATTTGTTTGTTTTCTGCTTATTCCTCTAGCCCTGTTCTGTCCAATATGAAAACCACTAGAAATTGTGCATCTGAAATGCAGCTAGTCTGAACTGAGATGTGCTGTTTTGTAAAGTCCACATCAAATTTAAGAAAAAGAATACAAAAAATTTTTAATTATACCTTTTCATGATGACTACATGTTGACATTGTAATTATTTTGGATAAGTTGGTTAAATAAAATATTGTATCACTAAAATTTAAAAAATATATCTTTATTTGACATTTTAATTATGAGGATAGTTAAAACAATCTATCAGACTTATTTATGCATGAATGACATATGTCTGGTAATAATGAATGTCAGGGTGTGAGGTGAGAGCAACACTGGCTGTGATGGATAATGTTACATGTCAATGTGACTGGGCCACAATACTCAGTGGCTAGGAAATTTTGTAGTGATATGATTTGGCAGTTTGATATGGCGTAGTTACCTCTATTGTGTGATCAGGTGTGATTATCCTCAACTGTCATGTGATGATTTTTGAGTAACAACCAAGTCTTTGGCCTTCAATCACATTGATAAGTAAGAAGTAGGAGTGACAGTGTGTGTGTGTGCGCGCGCGCGTGTGTGTATGTAAAAAGAGAGGAAGAGAAGAGAGAGAGAAATCAATTTAAAGGAATTATTTCTTCAGATTGGGGAAGGCTGGTCTCAAATCTGTACTTCAGACAATAAAGTCTTACACAGGTTTATAACAATTTTGTAGAAAGGGTGACCAACAGAGTGAAGAAAGAGCGGGACAAAATATCTATTTTTATGACAGAACGCAACCTAAGGAAACGGGAGAATGTAATGAACTTTACTTGAGGCACATGTAACTACTCTATAACAGCAATTAAACTAATGTTTATTTGGCCAAACAATTGAACACCATAGTGCAGCCAGGCTGCTACACAAAATTAACTGTCACAGTGGATTAGCAGACATCTAAATTCCAGTATGTGCGAGCCCAGGTCTGGGTTACTGCCTGTTTCCACATGGAGGCCTTTTAAGACAGAACCCTACATGGGCACAAGTAGCAGAGTCCTACAAACATCCGACAAAGTCAACCAAAGGAGCAGACATAAAACTCAAAAAGCACATTTCCATTTAAGTCCAGGACCAACTAGAGTTGAGAAAAAGGAATATTCATAAAGACTATGTGGAGAGAGAGAAACCAAGCTGCTTCTTAGAGGAAAGGATTCAGAAACCGTGTCTCACACACTTTGGGCATGTGGCTTGGAGAAGGACATCATGCTTGGAAAGGTGGAGGGACAGCGCAGGAGAGACCCCAGATGAGATGGATTGATAGGGTTACTGGGGCAATGGGGGTTGGTGAGTTGGAGACACATGAGAAGAAATTGTCCATCTTTCTTCTTCATGGCAGCTGGTGGATTTAAACTGCACGTCTTTAGGTTAGCAGCAGAATTCCGTGTCCATCAAGCGCTCCATGGATCTAGGAAAAAGAACAAGCGAATGGGAAACTTAGAATAAACAGATGCCTGAGTCATGGGAGCAGAAGTAGGAGTGAGGAATGGGTGAAGATCCTCTCAGGATCTAGGGAGGGAAGATGGGCCGGTCCTTTTTCATAGTTCTGCCGAGGCCAAGTACTGAGGATCAACTATATTGCTTTTTCTTGGAGAATACAAAGAGAAGGCTCAGTGCAATGAGGCCTTTGTCAGTACTTGTGCAGAAGATAATGAAACATGGGAAGCGTGGGGTGAGCCTGTCTTGGGACACACTGAGGTAAACAGTTTACCGTGCTTTTCAAGGAAGGGAGAGCTATGCCCAGAACCTGTTACCCCTGGTTTCACAGGGCTCTGCTGCACTTCTTTATACTTTGATGTGAGTGGCAATCCTACTGACCACATCCATCCTTCTCCACATCCAGCCATGTCCCATCCAGCCATGAGGTGCCTCCCCCAGGCACTGCCCAACCCCATTGGTCCCTTTCTGGGCACAGCTGTCTCCAGGATTCTGAGCAGAACCTTGCTATTTATTACTAACTTTGCACCATCTCTCTGTGGTGCAGGAACACTGTTCTCCTCCAGCCTGCTGCCTCAAGCCTTTGCAGACAGGGTGCCTGGACAGCTGCAGCCTTCCCAGAGAGGGCTGGCCACTGTGAGGTGGAATGCTAGCTAGAGAGCAGAGTGGCTGGACCCCTAGCTCCCAGGCCTGCTAGCCTGCCAGCAGGAATCATTATCTACCCTGGAGAGTCAGCCAGGCTTCCCACACTGAATTAGAGAGTGCAAAGCAGATGTCTCCCTTCACTGCAGCAGAGGATTGGATGGGATAGAGCCTGCCACCTTCCCCTTCAGTTACCGACAAGGGCAAGTGTGGGGACCAGGATAGCTGACTTTCCCTTTCTAGAACTCTAACTGTGGCCAGGCTGCTGGCGGTTAGAGCCCACTCCGGCTTTCTGGCTGCTCCAGACATTGGTTCCAACACCAATAAACTCTGTATTCTCATGTTATTGGTAGAACTGCAGTCCTCATTTCCTCTAGCTTTCAAACAAAAAGCCAAAAACCAGTTAGCATCTATTCGATTCCAATTCAGGATGCCTCCATGTGTGCAAAATAGAACGATGCTGTAAGGGGTTGTCAAGGCTACATCCTTTTTCAGAAGCCAGGAAGAGGCCTTTCCCTCTCTTGTGGGTGGGCTGGAACCACCAGTGTTTCAGCCAACCGCTTAACCACTTAAGTCTCTGCACCACCCAGGGCCGCCTTCTGGATGAGAAAAACCAGAGATCTTATTTTAGGGTGAGTTGACTTTTATTTTAGCAACATTAACTCAAACCAAATCCAGTCAATTCTGACTCACAGTGACTTTATAGGAAAGAATAGAACTGTTCCCAGAGGGTTTCTGAGGCCATAAATCCTTATGGGAAGAAACTGTCTCATCTTCCCCCCCACCCCCACCCCCCGCCCACCCCGTGGAGCAGCTTGTGGGTTTGAATTGCTGACCTTTGGGTTAGCCACTGAGAGCTTTAATCACTGTGTCACTGGAGCCTCTTCCCAGCCCCCCCCCCCCTCCCCCGTCTCATCCTCAGCTCACTGCCATCCAGTTACTTCTGACTCCGAGCGACCTGCCAGTGGATTTCTGAAGCTGTAAGTGACAATGAGAGGAGGCTGTCCATTGTTACCCCTCAGTGTTACTGGCAGATTCAAAAGGCCAGAGACAGGCAGCCTCTGGGTTAGCAACAGTGCAACTCGCTAGGCTAGACACTTCAAATCCTTTGTCCCCACTCACTTTCCTCCCTGATCCCCTCTCCCTGTGGAGAGCTCCAGTCCCAGAGAATAGCAGCCTCTGGCAGCCTCACTCTCCAGCTGCTCTGTCCCTGCTGCTTTTGTAAGTGTAAATTTTTCACTAAGGTTCATTCGGGTCTGGCTCTTTGTTCTGTGACCTTCTACCTACCTCTATTTCTCTGCCTGACTTCTGGCTGTGGAAACATTTCTTTCATGGTCTAGCTAGCTCACACCTCACTCTCCTGAGACCTCTCACTCATTGCTGGTAGAGGAGATTAATAGTGAAACCATAGCCTTCAGTCCTTCACTGTCTGGACTTGAGTCCTCGTACCAGCATTTATGCTCTGTATGTTTGGAAAGATACTTTGCACTTTGGTTTTCTCACGGATAAACTGGAAACTGGATATAATTGTGCCTATCCTGTAGGGTGGCTGTGAGGACTACATGAGTTAATACATAGAAAGCACTAGAACTCAGTGTGCAGTGAGTGCTTTATTCATCTAGCTGCCATTTAGCAAATGTTTTAGAGCACATTGTTAACTGTGGTTGTTGTTACAACATTGAGTTGCCTGCGACTCATGGCGACCCTTTCTAAAGTAACTCTGAACCTCTCTCCCTATCCTCTGAAAACCCACTGGAGGATCAGCTATGAGTTAGTTCCAACTTGACAGTTTTAAACAACTTTATACGTCCAGGATGATGGTGATTTAGTGAAAGGATTTTTGCCTTCCAAATCAGGACAAACTCAGACTCATTGTCATCAAGTTGTAATCAACTCGTAGCAGACCCTTCATTTGATTCCAAGCTTGTAAATCATACAGGAGGAGATTGTCCACCTTTCTCTCACTGAACTGTTGGTGGACTCAAACCATCAGGAAGGTGCAGCCATGGGGGTAACAGTGAAACTCCCTGCAGATGGCATGTCAATTCCAAGCCAATTCATCTTATGCAGAACCACTCATCCATCAGTTAAGATTTGTGAGGTGTTATGTTGCTAAACAGGTTTCATTTGAGCTTCTAGACTAAGACTAAAAAGAAAGGCCGAGTGAATTCTTTCTGAATATCAGCCAATGAAAACCACATGTTTTCTAATCTGCAATATTTTGTTCCAATGGGGTTATCATGGTTTAGGGACCAATAAGGCAACAGTTAATACAATACTCATATCCAAGTGCAATACTAAAGGCATTTAACTTTTCCTAGAAATATCAGAAGATCCAGAAATTAAGTTGGCTTGACAGAAGCCAATACAAATTAGCTTATGTAAAAAGAGAACTTGTCAGCTTACCTAACTGAAATGTTCAAGGCTGGTTAGACTTAGGGCTCTAGCAGCATTAACAGGGATCCTTTATTCCTCATCCTTGACTCCATTTCACACTTGGTGTTAGCATCTTTATTATTATTTTTTTTTTCAGCATTTCTCTATCAGGTCAGAGAAAATGGCTATGGTCAATTCTAGACTTAACATGGTTCTTATTTTGCCACCTCACTAAAATGATAACATTTCTTTTCCAAATTTTGATGATTTTGAATGGCCCTGCATGATTGGCCAGCCCTGAACTGCAGGGGAAAGGGGAACTATGGCTGCTCAGGCCTAGATGAAATATCAGGATACTGCGTGGAGTGGGAGGAAAAGGTTCTAGCCCCAGGAAAAGAAGAATAGAGACTAGTGACTTCAACAGGGCAAGTATTAACCACTGCAGCCCACACAGTGATGCTTACAGTTGACTGGCATCAAAATGTAAGAAAAAGATTTGAGGGCAATGGTCCCTTCTAACATGTTCCTCTAACACACCTAGCAGATCTTGGATTTTCAGTGGCTTCGGAGAACTTAATATCACCCAAGTGCCCAATCTACTGTCTTCTCTAGCTTGGACAAGCCCCCACTTAGAGGATCCAATTCCTATTCTAGTCTGATACTATCTTCTTGGGATTTCCTTTCCATACTCCCTCTCTTACCATCAACTCTGGTCTTTCTTGCTCTGCAGAACTTTTTCAAGACACCATTCCCATTGTGTAATGAAGTTACTAGTGTCTGCTGAGTTAGTCTGAGATTAAACTTGATCCAGATCCTGGCTTATGGAAACAGGGCTATTTCTAAATCCTGGGGAAGGGAATACCTTGAACTATATCATCTTCATGTTCAACTTTGGAGATGCTTCCCTCCACCAGGAAATAAGCGGCAAATACCGAATTTAAAACAACTCCCTAAAACAATCTCCATAATAGTCTATGTGTTTCCTACTGCCAAAGGGGCCCTTTAGAGTAGTGAGAGAAGATCTTCACCCTGAAACCCACAGCGTCCCTTTTCAGCAGGAAGTAGCTAAGAGAATACGCCGTCCCCTTTTCCTTATGACTCAGAGTGAAGTCTCTCTCAGGGAGGAGTGATAGGGAATGGCAAAGGATACACTGACAAAGAAGATTAATCAGAACTGGCTTTGACAAACACTGTGGCATTTGGACAAGAACAAACTGGGAGGAGGGTAGAGAGAATAGTGCAACAATGAATGAGTGGAAGCCCAAAATCTCTGTAAATGTTTATGAAAATTAATAAAATATAATTATAGAAAAAAAAAAATAAAACAACTCCCTCAATCCTTAGGCCACAGTTCCACACTATCTGAATTGTATGGGAATGGGTAAAATGATTTATTCCAACTACCCAGTTAGTGCATAGGGTTTTTAAGGGCCTGTTGTTTTGGAAATGGATGGCCAAACCTTCTCCCTAGTCTGCCTTAATTTGGATGCTAAGCTTTAGAGCGATGTCTGACAGACAAGCATTTTATCCAGGAGCGCAGAAGAAAGACAATTAATTCCCCATTACAAGAGTAACCAATTCAATTTGCCCTCCACCCTCCACTTTGATACCTGTGACTTGGTTCCATCCCCCAGCCCTGCTCATCAACATCCACCTTCTCTCCTCCCCTTCCAACATCTGCCTCACCTGATCAGCCTCCCTTTCTCTCCCTCCCCTCAGACAATCCTTGATATGGTGGCTCAGGCCTCCAGTCACTTCTGTGATGTTACTTTTGCCTGTGGCCACCAAACTCTCTCTTTCACAGCCACACAACTGGACTTTCTCTACATATCACTAATATCACACACAAGAAAATCCTGCTGAAGATCATCCAGAAATGACTGGAACAGTCCATCAATGATCTTGGCTGAAAGCAGAGTACATGAGCAATGTCTCTGTGTTTCATTGGCTATACAAAAGCATTTCACTGTGTGGATCACAACAAATTATGGATAACCTTGAGAAGAATGGGAATCCCAGAACACCTAATTGTGTTCATGTGAAACCTATACTTGAACTAGAAAGCAGTCCTCAGAACCAAGCAAGGAGACATTGTACGGTTCAAAATCAGGAAAAGATAGGTCAGGGATATGTCCTGTCTCCATACCTTTTCATTCTGCAAGTGGAACAGATAATTTGAGAGGCTGAACTTAATGAGGAGAAATGTGGCATTAGGATTGGAGGGAGACTCATCAACAACCTGTATTATGTACATAACATAACCTTGCTTGCCAAAACTGAAGAGAGCCTGAAGCATATGCTGTAGAGGATCAAAGATTGTAGTCTGCAATATGGATTGAAGTTCAACGTCAAGAAAACAAAGATTCTCACCAGTGGGCTAATTGGGAGCATCAAGATAGATGGAGAAAAGAATGAGATTGTTAACAGTTTCAGCTTGTTCCACAGTTGACACTCTTGGCACCAGCAGTCAGAAAATCAAAAGACTATTTGCATTAGGAAAATCTGTTGTGAGGGACCTCTCCAGAGGGCTGAAGAGCAAGAATGTCAGTCTAGAGACTAAGGTGTGTCTGAGTCAGGCCATGGTCTTTACAATTACTTGCTAATGCACCAGAGAGCTGAAAAATGATGAAAGATGACAGAAGAATTGATGTATTTAAGTTGTGATGCTGGAGAATAGTATTAAACATACCATGAATTGCTAAGAGAACTAACAAGTCTGTCTAGAGAGGGTGAAACCAAGTTGCTCTTTCGAGGCAAAGACTCTGAAGCTCTATCCCACATGATTTGCCCTTGGAGAAGGGCATCGTGCTTGGAAGGGTGGAGGAAGAGAAAAACATCAGATGGGTTCTCACAGTGACTAAGGTAACGAGGATAGGTGTGTCAGAGACAGTGAGAATGGCTTAGGAAGAGCAGGATTCAGAACTATTGTGCATAGGGTTGCTCTGAGTCCTAGTTGCCTCAATGGCACATAGCAACAACAACAACAGCCCAGTTCATATGATTTTCCCTACAATGTCCTAACAATTGTCAGTCCTTCATGAGTTAGGCCACTTTTATTAATTAGGTAACTATTTTGAAATTTTCTGCTCTATACTTTTTTTTTTTTAAATCCATGGGCCTTAGGTACAACATCTAGCACCAGGAACTTCCATTTTACAGTTCTGAGAATCCTCAAGGTGGCTTCTTTAGGATTGTCTGAATATTTGACTCCAGATTACCTATCTTTAGAGTCTGCTATGAGAAAGAACTAGCTCCTGGGTACTGCAGAAGTATACTATCTGATTGCACTAAGCCAATGCGGAACAGGAAGGGATGCAGAGCTCCTTGGAATGTTATGGAAAATTATACAAACATCTTTGGCTGCCTCTCTAGTACTAAGACTTTTTGACAGGGTTGGAGTGTTTCATTATTTTTAGAAGTTGTTTATTTCAGGATAGTTGTAGGTATTATACGCTGAACCTTTACCTACAAATGTCACTCTTGGCCCCCTCCCTACAGAATGTCACTTCTGGGTTCTTATTTATAGAATTTTATTCTTGGTCACTTACCTACAGAATGTCCCTATCTATAAAATGTCATTCCTAGCCCCCTACCTACAGAATGTCACTCCTGGTCCTTTACCCACAGAAAGTCATCCCTGGGTCCCCTTGCTATAAAATGCCACTCCTACCTCATTCCTTACCTGGATGGAGAATGTCAGTCCCAGATCCCTACCTTCGGAATGTCAATCCTAGTTCTTTGCCTACAGAATGTTACAGTGATTGACCTGCTGTAATTGTGTGTGAAAGTACAAAACAGGCAGCTCCCAGCAGAACCCTTTTGCATGGTGAGGAGCTGAAGTAATGCTCTATGATTGCCCTGCCTCCTCTTTTTGTCATGGTAAAAGATTTGGGGTATGTGATGTTATAGGTTATATGTTCATTTGACTGCCAGTGATTCTGGTTTAGCAATTTTGATAAAATAATTTCCTTGATGAAATAAAATATAATAATAATTTCCTTAATAAGGCCTGATATAATGTAATCACCTCCATGATGAGTTTTGCTATCAGCAGTGAAAAAAAATGGAAAGAAAATGTCATTGCAGTTGAAGCCAATATGAATGGGCATCTGGTAAATCTCTTATACTTTTTGCTCAATTTGGATACAACATTTGGCTCTTCACTTCCTTAACTCCAGTTCTTTGAACTTTTTCCAGTAACCTGCCATATTGCATACCCCAAAATCTGCAGACTGCTGTTTGATCTGCCGATTTGATTCATCAGCTCCTGCAGCTATGTGCATCTGAAGAAGCTTTTAACCTGACATTTGGAATTAGGATTTGCCAGCCTGTATACAAAATCCTCACCACCAGGCTGATAGGCAGCAGCATGATAAAGGCATAAAAGTTTGAAGTTGTTAATTATCAAATCTTACTTGGATTCACAAGCAACACTCGTGGCACCAGCAGTCAGGAAATCAAGAGATGAGTTCATTGGGAAAATCTGGTGTCAAGGACCTCTCCAGAGTGCTAAAATCAATGATGTCATACTAAGGTGTACCTGATTTAAACCATGGTCTTCTCAATCGCTAGCTATGCATCTAAGAGCTAGATAATGACTAAGGACAACAGGAAAAGTTGTGGTGCTAGAGAAGAATATTGAACATACCATGGACTGCCAAGAAAGCAAACAGATTTATCATGGAGAGGGTGAAATCAGGTTGCTCCTTATAGGCAAGGATTTTGAAACTCTTTCTCACATATTTTGGGCATGTTGTCAGTCCTTGGAGAAGGACATCGTTCTTGGAAGGGTGGAAAGTCAGCACCAGAAAGGAAGACTCTGGATGAGATGGGTTGACACAGTGAACGTGGTAAGGAGATCAGGTGTGTTAAGAGTTGCTAAGGTTGGCTGAGGATAGGGCAAGGTTCAGAGCCACTGTCCATAGGGTTTCTTTGAGTCGTAGGTGACTCAATGGCTCATAACAACAATATCCTTTATGAATGTGTGAGCCATTTTCTTGAGATAAATGTGTCTTTCTACATCAATAAATATTTAAATGTCACTGATCTTGCTTCTTTAGAGAACACAGTCTCACACAGAATGAGGGAGATGAAACAGGAAAATCACTTTTCAAGTAGTGTCTGCAACCCAGAGAGCTGTTACTTTATCATCTCCCCTCTTCTCAACCTAGTGGACTTAGTTGGAAGCTTGGAAATTTCTCTCCCCCCCCCTTTTCCCCTCTAGACTTTTCCTCTGCCTAACTCACTTAGCCACCTACTGTCCCAGGGATGAAAGTTGAACAGGCTACATAGTCACCACTAGGATGCTTCCTGAAGCCTCACCCTGACTGCTTTTTTGGATTACATCGTCATAAGTAATTCTACACAACTATGGCCAAGTAAACACAGTCTCCTGGATATACAAAGAAGAAAGGGTAAGAAACTAGATTAAATAGATTGTGAAATAAGATCAATTCCAAAAGAGCTGCTTTCACATTGAAAAACAATGAACTTCTAAAGCTCTATACAACCTGGGTGAGCCTGAAAGACATTAGTGAACTATCTCAGTCACAAAAGGGCAAATACTGAATAACATCCCTGTTATAACATAGGACTAACATGTAGGATGAGAGGAGAATGGAAAAAGAGTGGATAGATCATGAACAGAACACTGGAAGAGATGAGAGGAAGGATTGTCTGAAGGGAAGGTATGACGGGGCATTACACGCGTCACAATTGGCAATCCCGAACAAGAGGTCCATGGCAAAGTACACTAGGGGAGGGGAAGGGAGGAAAAATTGTAATAATGAATGAATGAAAACCCAACCTTTCTGTAAACTTTCATTAAAAGCACAATTAAAATAATAAATATCAAAAATGAAAATGGATTTTGAGGTAGTAATAGTCTAGATCTTGTCCTTTTTGACCAGAGTCCAGAGACAATTACGTCTTGATGTTAGGTGCCATCAAGTTGAGTACAACTCATAGCGACCCTATGAACAAAAGATCTGAACCCAGTCCTGTCTTGCGACATCCTCACACTTCCTGACACACAAGAACCCATGTCTTATCTGATGTTTATTCCAAACTTTCTGGGGTTTTTTTTTGTTTGTTTTTTTTTTTAACTGGTACTCATTAAAATATTGGAAGCAGGAGTAGCATCCACTTCCTAAACAGCATGCCTCTGGAAACTCTGTGAACTTTGATTAGTGGCAGTGGTTGTGGAAGGTTTTCAGGCATTTTGTTCATGGGGTCGCTGTGAGTCATGCTTGACTTGACAGCAAACAACAACAACATTTGGGAATTCAGGACTCCTCTTGACTTTTCTGAAATTTCCAGTTCACAGAGTAGAATTGTAAATCTCCTTCTCTCTTCTGTCAAAAGTTTTATCTATACCACCCGAGTCTCAGAGCTTGAGTCCCAGGGTCTTCTGGAATAGTGGCCATGGTATGGATTTATCTTGGAAAATCACACCATGGTAGCCACCCTATGGTGGCCAGTTCTCCGGAGGGAGCTGAATACCTGAGGAGATGCTTAAATTTGATCCAGCACCAAGGCAATATCAATATGAAGAAGAGTCTGGGGACTGGAGTGCTAGTTAAACCCCAAAAATCCTGAGGTCACTGATTACCAGCCACTAAAGAGAGAGGATGTGGCAGAGGGCCCTGCTTTTGAGATAGATCAGGAGCTGAAGAATCAAAAGCTGATTAAGTCCCATATCATCATCAAGTAAGAACATTTTTTTTATTACTGTTATGAACCAATCAACAAATACTTTGTGACTAGATCCAGGTACTGTGCACGTTAGCCAAACTAAAGAAGTGTAAGAATTGCATGAATAATTTTTTCTAAGTTTTAGCACAAAACTGATTTCTGTGAGGCACAGGTTAAAGTTGTCTCAAATGTCCTATTAATCCAGATTACTGTATCACTCCATCATCTCTGACATCAACTCCTTCCTTTTCCTCCACCACTCTCCCTCTGGTCTTTGGTTTGATAATGTGTTGTAATATCTCACTGGTATTATGGACTTACAGCAGTTAGTACTTATAACTAAGCAGTTTATTAGGGAAGTTATAGGATACAATTTGGGATACATTTCTTGATCAGGCCAGCTCCTCCTCACTCTCTGCTGCTGAGCTTGTTTGGGATCTTATTGGACAAGAATCATAGCTCTTAGCTCCGTGTATTGACAAATTTCTCCAAAGCAGTCTGCCATCAGTCTCCTAGTCCCTGCCGTCTCATGCCACTCTCACCCTTGTTATTGATGCCCTGCTGTCTCTCCGGTCTTCTGTGTTGCAGTGCCTTAGAGCTTCTCAGTGCACAGAGCCCTGGTTCAAAGGAAATACTCTGCTCTTTGTTTTCTTAGTCATAGTTTGGTATCCTTTTCTCCCTTTTGGATGACTCTTTTTGAGTCTTGAAGAGTGGCAAAGTGACCAGTCTTTGTTAGGTTGTTGTTGTTATGTGCCGTCGAGTTGTTTGCAACTCATAGTGACCCTATGTTCAACAGCCCTAAACCCTGCTCTATCCTGTGCCAATCGCACTGCCTCTGGCACACCCGTCAGATTACCCCAATCACTGAATCAATCCACCTCATAGAATGTCTTCCCCTCCTGAGCTGTCCCTCCACCCTCCCAAGCATGATG
>NW_006399811.1:2615014-2616663 GCF_000299155.1 Elephantulus edwardii | reverse complement strand
TACTTCCTGGATCATTTAATATTCTGCCTAAAGCATCCTTGATTATAGCAACTCACAGTTGAATTTGTTCTTCAGTTCCTTGATCTTGTGAAATGCTGGACGAGTTCGGCCCTTTTGATTTCCTGACTCTAGCTCCTCACACATTTCATTGTAGTATTTTGCTTTGTTATTCCGTGCTGCCTTTTGGAATCTTCTGTTCAGCTCTTTAGTATCTTGAATTCTTCCTTGTGCTTTGGCTTCTGTATGCTCCCGTATTAGGTTATGTTCACCTTATTTACATGACCTAATTCTCACAAGGGTGCCATGTACCTTAATTGTGTTAATAAGATGTCCATTACTATTGGGGAAGGGGCCACAAATACTATATTTGCATAGTCCCTCTCTGTAGTAATGAATTATACTACAAGATTTCTTGCAGATGTACTTTGAACATACAACACACACAGAACCATGAAGTTCTAAAAAATTCATTGAAGCACTATTTAATTTTGTATGCACTTCTGAGTAATGAGAAAAAAACACGGTACTTCACAAAATGAGGGTATGTTTGGAATCAAACTTACTGTATTTATGTCACACATTAGTAGTTATAAGTCCTTGGGCAAGTCCATTCACCTTAATGAGTCTCAGTTTCCCCATTAGCAAAGGGTTATGGGTAAATCTTCTTTCTGGAGTTCCACACTGCTCTGTCTCATCTTCATGGGTTCACACTTGCTGTACCTTCTGCTTAATTTTCTCCTCCTTTTTTTGTTGAGCTAATTTCTTATTCTTCAGACTTCAGTTTAGATTCCATACTCTTCAGGAAGTCCTCTGTCTTTCAAAGATAGATTAATATACGACAAGAGAAGAAAATAAAAGGCATCCAGATTGGCAAAGAGATGGTTAAAATATCGCTATATGTGGATGATTTGATTGTGTACATAGAAAACCCCAAAGGCTCAACAAAAGAACTGTTAGAGCTAGTGGGCCAACTGTTAGAGCTAGTGGCCCCGTTTAGTAGAGTTGCAGGAGATAAGATCAATATCCAAAAATCAGAAGGATTACTCTACAGTACCAAGGAGAAATCAGAGAAGGAAACGAGAAAAGCAATGCCATTTACAATAGCCAACCACAAATTGAAATACTTGGGAGTGAACCTAACTAGAGATGCAAAGGGCCTATACAAAGAAAATTATAAAACATTTCTGCAAGACACAATAAAAGACCTAAAGAAATGGAAAAATATTCCCTGTTTATGGATAGGAAGACTCAATATTGTGAAAATGATAATCTTACCAAAAATAATCTACAAAGTCAATACACATCCCAAATTCATTTTCCAAGGAGATCAAAAGGAAAATTGGAGAGGTAAGAGACCTTGAATAAGCAAAACAGTTCTGTGAAACAAAAATGAGGTTGGAGGCCTAGCACTCCCTGACTTCAAAACCTACTATGCAGCAGTGATAACCGAAACAGCATGGTACTGGTACAATGCAAGCACATAGACCAATGGAACAGAATTGAGAACCTAGAAATAAACTCAGCTATCTGAATCCCAGAACACTTGATCATTCTAATGCGAAACTTATACTTGGACCAGGAGGCAGTCGTCAGAACAGAGCAAGGGAACACTGCATGGTTCAAAATTGGGGAGGGCGTATGCCGGGGAT
>NW_006399811.1:2585998-2614109 GCF_000299155.1 Elephantulus edwardii | reverse complement strand
TAATTGGGATGGGAGTGTCAGAGACGGTGTGATTGGCACAGGACAGAGCGGAGTTTAGGGCTGTTGTACATAGGGTCACTATGAGTCGTAGGCGAGTCGACGGCACATAACAACAACAACAACATCTATGGTCAACTGATACTTGACAAGGAAATAAAACCTATAAAATGGGGAAATGACAACCTCTTCAACAAATGGTGCTGGCAAAACTTGACTGTTAGCAGCAGAAAGCTGAAACAGGATCCATATCTTATACCATACACAAAATCATCATCTCCAGGTGGATAAGAGATTTGAAAGGAAAGTCCTAAACCATAAAGTTCTTAAATGACAAATTGGGATCAAGCTTAGAAGCCCTAGTCTACAGTATATATCCCTGTGTGCATCAAAAACTTTTTCCAACAGGGTGAAAAGAAAAACTACTGACTTGGAACAAATATTTTGGCAATACCATCTCAGCCAAGAGTCTCATAATGAAAGTTTACAGAATACTCCTGGGCCTCCCTAAAAAAAAAGACTGATAACCCAATTACAAAATGGGCAAAAGACATGGAAAGAATTTTCAGAGAAAGATATTAAAGTGACAAACAGACATATGAAGAAATGCTCCAAATCACTGGCAATGAGATAGATGCAAATCAAAACCATAGTGAGATACCAGTAGCAGGGGACCTGGGGGAGGGTTTGTAAAACAATGAAAGAATCTTTTCTTTTACTTTTCCATAATTTTTGACTCATGTACTTATAACTTGTTAGTCAAATTTGTGTCTTCTAGGTTGCAACACCCCCATGATACATCTTCAAGGATATGAACATGTACGGCCAAGCACAATCAATAAGAGTGCATCTAAATTCCAAAATCAATCTCCATAATAGTCTATGTGTTTCCTACTGCCAAAGGGGCCCTTTAGAGTAGTGAGAGAAGATCTTCACCCTGAAACCCACAGCATCCCTTTTCAGCAGGAAGTAGCTAAGAGAATACGCCATCCCCTTTTCCTTATGACTCAGGGTGAAGTCTCTCTCAGGGAGGAGTGATAGGGAATGGCAAAGGACACACTGACAAAGAAGATTAGTCAGAACTGGCTTTGACAGGCACTGTGGCATTTGGACAAGAACAAACTGGGAGGAGGGTAGAGAGAATAGTGCAACAATGAATGAATGGAAACCCAAAATCTCTGTAAATGTTTATGAAAATTAATAAAATATAATTATAGAAAAAAAATAAATGTTGGAGAGGATGTGGTGAGATAGGAACTCTTTTACATTGTTGTACAATGATACAACCACCCTGGAAATCAGTTTAGTGCTTCCTCAAAAAGCTGAACATAGAAATTCCATGCAATCCAGCTATTCTATTGCTTGAAATATACCCCAAGAAAATTAGAACAGAGGTTCAAATGGAAACTTGTACACCAATGTTCATAGCAACATTATTCACCATCACAAGAACATGGCAACAGCCCAGATGCCCAACCACAAATGAACAGATTGAGAAGTTGTGGTACATTCATACAGTGGGATACTATGCAGCATACGGGAACAATCATTTTACAAATTACTACCTAACTTGCAAGGGACTGGCGAGCATTAAGCTGAGTGAACTAACTCAGTCCCACAAGAGCAAATTCTGTATAAAACCATTATTGTAGAATGATTATGAGGATCCAATGGGGGGGGGTGAAAATAGAAGACTGAGGAGGAGGGTAGGGTGTTAATCATGGGGTTGGAAAATTCGATGGTTGGAGGGGTGAAGAAAATGGGAAGGATCTTTTGTTAAAAACAATGTATTCAAAATTTGTAAAGAAATCAGAGTAAAATTTAAGGACAGATTAATGATCTCTTCGATGTGCCCACTTATTAGATTGCATCTGTCAATGTCATAACACTTAACTCCTGGACTAAAGTGGTCCGTTTCTTGCTCCTCTCCTTTCCCCTTGAGGACCCGGAAGTCCACGAGGACAGGGGCCGTGTTTTGCCAACTATTACATCTCATTTTGTCCTGTCCCATTCACTCTCAATTTAAGGAAATCCAGAAAGATAAATTACATAAAATTAGATAAAGAATTAATAATTCTGGAACTCTGAAGAAAATGACACCATCCTGCTAAAAAATAACTTATTATCTGGGTGTATTGCCACAGTTCAGCTCATCAAATGCCAGCCCCATCCTCACACTCTTGGGCACTAGACAGAGATTTGCTTTAAATACAGAAATCGGGCCATGCATCTTCTGAACTGATGTTAAAGTCCAATGGTTTCCAATTTCAAGAGATTTACAACCCATTTTGTATGTGTGAAACTACCCAAATCACCAAGAGAATTAGTTTTCTTAGAGGATCCTCATCAGTAATAGCAATTTCTACAGTTTGTTCAGCACCCATGACTGTAAATATTTTATTTTAAAAACCCAACTACATATAAAGTTATACTAACAATCTAGGTACTTTCTTATTAATAAGAACAATGATCACCTTGGTGCTATCTTCTATTTCTTTGAGATTGTGGTACTTCTATGATTTGTTTGAGAAGTAAATATTTATTGTACATGATGGTTAACAGAATAAATTTTGAAGTCAGACAGCCAGTACTCTAATTCCATCTCTGTTATTCATTACCTATGTGATCTTGGGAAAGTAACTTCGTCTTTCTGTGCCTTATTTTCCTGACCTGTAAAAGGACAATAAGAATAACTGCTTTATAGGGCTATTACATGGATTAAATGAGTCAGTATATACATATAAGGAGTTACATAGCCTGGCACCTGATGAGCATTTGAGAAATGTTAGCTATTATTATTTTCCAGGGTTGAGTCAAACATAAGAAGCGTGTTTGGACAAGATTGCCTTTAAATTTCCTGCCAACCCTGAGATCCTCTGTCTCTATATCATTCCAATCCCTCAGCATTCCTATTCAGTAGGGAGGGGGCAGCATTATCCACATTTTACCAGCAGTGAAATTGAATCATAAAGAAGCAAAGTGTCCAGTAACCGAGAGGCAGTCGGAAACTCAACTTTGTAGATGTGAGTTGGATTCCTTCCAAAAGGTTTTGCAACTGAACATTTGAAAAGGGATGTACGACATGCCAGTGAACCCCAGGAACAATGACCTTCAAGGACCCCTTCTCTGCCAGGCTCTCTGTAAATGACCAACAGGGGTCATTCTGTTTCTATTGCTGAGATTATGTCAGGCCAGGGATTCACAGATATTTTCATTACTAGCTTTAAAAAAGCCATGCTAGGCAGCAGGGTGTGGTGCCAGTTAGATAGCGTGCCCTGTACCCTCCTCTCTTAAAGCACTTCCATCCTTCCATCCTTCCATCCTTGAATTGTCCTAGTATAGACATGCCTCACCTGGCTGAGACGCTGACTCTTTGAAACCTGTCTCTTTGCTAATCTAGGACCTTAAACTATTTGAAAACCCCACAACTGACCTTTCCCCAACTACTCGACCATCTCCCCTCCATTCTTTATTTCTCTTTTAACTCTTAGGTAAAGATTCTGCAAAAGTTCCTCTCCTCTCCCTCTGCTTCCCTGTTCTTCTCTCTTCCTGTCTGGCTTGATGAGCACCGGGCCGTGCTCTGCCGGGGCCCTGGCTGTGTGGAGGCAGCCCCCCCAGAGTTGTCAGATGTGGGTGTGCTCCTGTGCCTCAGACTAGGCTGTTCACCAAGATTTGAGATGCTTTTCTCTTCTGTCCACTAGGGGGCTGTTTCTGGGGGATGGAAAAAACTGGATGCTTAAAAAAAAAATATGCTGCTGAAATTTCAGCAAGAGAGGAAAAGAGAGAGCGCGTGAGAGAGAGAGAGACAGCAAAGCAGTCCCAGGCTTCCTCCTCTCCTTCACGTCAGAGGCAGGAACCGACTGTGCAAAGGCTGTTGGCTCAACACGCAGAGACAGAGAAAGAAGGGCAGATCCAGAGAGAGTGGGAGAAGAGGGGTCCTTCCTGACCCAAGGAATTACCACTAGTGGAGTAAAGCCACCTGACTTTTTGATCTTATTTTGGTTGCTCCCTCTTGCTCTTTCCACTCCTAGCCACTGCCAGCTTGGGTTTCATTTCTCTGCTGGAGCCTCCTAGCTTCTCCCAGAGAAGGAGGAAAGGAAAGAGAAACGGAGAAAGGTGGGTTCTCTCCGCGAGCGCATCAGCTGGCTCCAGCCCCAAACCGAGAGAATTCTCTTCGCAGGAAGCTCCTCTCACTCCCCTGCCGCCCACCCCCAGCCCGGTAAGTCCAGCGCACTTGTTCCTTCGATTTGCTCACTAGCGTGATTTCAGCACCACGGAGAGCTATGAGATGCATTCCGATTCCGATTCCTGTGTCTGTGTGTTCTGCCAGGCATTTGGCAGGCACTAAGGTTACATCTATCTCTCTGTTGCCAGTAGAGCAGGGCTCTGCGTAGGGAAAATATAGGTGCAAAAGAAAACTCTGCCTATGGAATTGAAGGTGTCTGCGGACTGGGTGTGTGTGTGTGTGTGTGTGTGTGTGTGTGTGTGTACTGTTGCATAAGATAGGTAAGGTCTGAGCTCAGTTGCTGGAGGGAAGGGTTCTGTGCTATTGGGTGCCTCTCCGATTCTCCAAGTAAGGCTGTTCTTTCTGTATATAGATAAGAGGAAGGATTTAGAGAATTAGTCATATATCTTCTAAAACTATTTCCCCACAAGCCATGTGTGGTGGGAGAATGTGGTAAAGAAAGGGTAGAAGGTTGGGAGTAGTGATAGAGTTAAAAGTTCTGCTCTGAAAGAGCTCAGGAGTGGTAGTTTGGATAACGTCCATTTCCCCAAGATTCTCTGTGTCCCTGCTGTGGAGGGAGCCCAGTGTGACCTTTCACTTTCTTTCCTGGTGTGAGTCCATGGCATGTGGGCAGGTGCAACAGGTGAGCACTGGGCTGGGGTGGTCTCATGGCCAGAAGGCCCTCTGAATTCATGGGGTTGAGACAGTGCCGGCAGAAGGTGGCCTGTGTGGATTGTATTACAGGGAGGCAGGAGATGCCTCCACTTTTCTGCCAGCCGTGCTTGCGTGTGGTTTAGTTGGAAAGAGGACAGATTCTGCTCTACCCTGCTTTCTGGAGCATCTACCAGTAAAAGTCATCTCCAGAGAAAGACTTTACTTCACTCATCTAGGGAAGCAGAAGAAAACCTTGTTTGGTGTCCAACTCTTAAGGGCTTGAAACAATCCTACGTGCCCCTGTCAACACGTCCCCATGTCCGCACAAGGGGGCTCACAATTACCTTTGCATTTCACTGTGTTTACTCTGTGAGAGGTTAGTGCATGTTCTGTCCTGTCTTTCAGAAGTATATTGGGTCGCTTGCCCTCACCTGCCTTGGTTTGACCTCAGAGACCTCATTTGCCTACCCTTTTCTTGCTCACATGTGCTTAGGTGGGCCATTCAACAAGTGGTGTTGTGGATTTCCCTCATTCACCTTCTTCTCCATGCAGCCAGCATCCGTGAGGGGTTTAGAAAGAGATGTAGCTTCTTGTTAGAGTAAGCCTTGCCTTGTCTCAGCACCAAACTATTAAATGCTCTGCAACTTCAAGTGCAATGAAGCAAAGGGGGGGTGGGGGGGTGGTGAACAAGGTTACTTTTAAAATTCACAGCCAACACTAGAGTTGGGACATTCCACTGTGCTTTTAATTTAGGATCCTGTTCTCCTTCTCCAAACTGAACAAAATACTGTCTCCCCGTGATAGGGGAGCCTTCTGAATGAGAAATGTCCTGAGAAAAAGAGCACTACTATTTATTTTAATATGCTTGGCACTAGATCTTGAAACCTTAACATTTCCCTTGAATGACAGGAAGTGGAGGGAATGCAGTGCAGAGATGAGTGAAGCCAGAGGTTGTAATCACTGGCGGGGGGTGAGGGTATTGGGAAAGCAAAACCAAAAAATAAACAAAACCACTGAAATAGGTGTACACAGATACCAGAACCCAGTGTTGACTCAATTGCATTTCAATTCTCCCAACTCCTCCTTTTATTGAAGTCCCTCAGTTTAAACAAGTGAGTGGATGGATTTCTGCATGGCATGTCCCTGAAGCTTTTTAAAAGCATGTGCCCTTGTCGTGGACCCTGTCCAAAGTTACCATTTATTATTGAAGTCACCACGATTAGTGGTCATTATCTCATCAATGCCCTTAAATTCTCTCTGAAAGGAGGCTTCAGTGACATTACTGGACTAGTTTTACAAATGGGAAGACATAGGAGTTTAGAGTATGAGGCCGGAAGGTAGCCAAACCAGAAATAGAACTTGTGGTCTACTAATATCTCATCACCTGTGAAATGTAGAACTATGCAGGAGCAGAGAGTAGAGATAAAGTGCTCCCCAGCGGGCTGACTTACGGCCAAAGCCTTTCATGAACTCAGTGTAGAGCAGTGGTCTCTCCCTGGTGAAGAATAAAGCCAGCAAGTCTCAAGATGTTCCTGGCCTTTACTTTTCAGCCAAGAAGATGACCAGGAGCCAAATGATAAGCTCTCTGAAGCTTATGTGAAGAGGAAATCCTGGGCTGGTGGCCCTAGATTGACCTATCACTCACTTGATTGCCATACATGCCTGGCTCCCAGAAAGTTGAAGGCTCACATCCTGAGCACACTGCTATGGATGTCTTGATTGTAGGTGTTTCTGTGAGCCTTCTCAGTGACCGCCTTCAAAGAATGAGTCCTCTGTGGATCAGAATGTGGAGAGGATTGCTGAGGAGCCAGAGGGGGCTCTTAGCTCTGAGCCCCTACAGAATCTCTAGGAGGAGAAAAGAGAGCTGAATATAAGCCTTACTCCATAGACAAGCACTCTTTTCCCTGTAGCTGTGCTCTTCCTCCCTGGGTAGCATTCTGGAGAGAAAGTAATTCTATTTCTATAGTCATTCATTGACCTGGGTCGGCTGCTGGGCTAGTTCTGAGATCTGGGGAGGGGAAGTTAGGAGGGGAAAGGCTGGCATCCTGCCTTTTTTGCATGTAAACATGGGATGCCATCTTTTACCTGCAGAGGGCTACTGTTACTTTTTAAGAATTGTGATATAATTTGCATATTTTCAAATGTACTCAAGTACTCTGATTAGCGCATTTTGAGTCTACTAATGTCTTTCTTGTTTCTTAACTACCCTGCACTCTTTTTCTTATCAATCTTTAACTCTTTCTTAACTATTCTCAACAAGATCTACAAAATCCCCTTCTGCTTCTTCTCAATCTTCTCTTCCTTTAAGCCTGTAATTTTCTAACTTCTGTCATGATAGCTCCTACTGCTACATTTTGCACTTAATAGATGTGCCATGTAGACCCTAGATTTAAGGGAACATTTTAGATCTCTTCGACTGCTGGGTGTGTGGCAGAGATGGTGGGGAAGGGTTCCATTCTGTTCCCAGGTTTATGGTCTCGGTGTTGGGAAACCAAGTGGCTATTTTGATCTTGTGCATAGAGACCAACAAACATGTTCAAGCAGAAATCACAGAAGCTGCTGGGGCATCTGCGTCTGAGCAGAGATGAGCTATTTGATGGTAGACTGCATGAGATGATATTGAAGTTTCTATTAAAAACTTGGAACTCAGCAATCAGGTGGCTGGGCATGAGTCACCCCATCTGGGCTCTAGGGGAGTGAGCTAGGGAAGGAGCACTGATGTGAGCTGATGAGGGACAGAGATGAGAGTTCAAAGTGATAGTTCTTATGCAGATTTGGCTTCATCCACAAAGGTCATGGCAAAAGAGGCTGTTCCTCTTTGTTTAAGAACAGCTTGTGAACCAGAAGTCAGTTTGTAGACACTCATGTACCATAGAGATGACTCCATCACCTAGTTGTGGGCTAGGGTAAAGTATACTTTCTTATGATTTTTATCCTTAAGAAGCTATGAAATTTTGCTGCTTAGTGGGAGAACACAATCAAACCTCACAGTCTGGTGAGGATCCTCTGTTGTTAGGGAGATGTTTGTGCAAAGATAAACAAAAACCAACCAACAAACAAACCCACCACAAAACAAACTTGACCCCTCTCCGCAAAGACAATTCCTGTGGATGACTTGGGAATAGTGAAATGACACACTTTGTCTCATTTTGATCATGGTCTGTGCTAATAATTATGAGATTCCCTGCCTGACTGGAGTTCCATTCTCTTAAAAGCAAATCCAATGGGGAAAAGGGAATTGCATTTAAAAGCTGTTTCCAACTGTAGGTAAATATCACAGCATCTCGACCTTATACCAATCAAGGCATCTTGACTTTAGAACATGGCTTTGGATAGAAGTGTTGTATTCATGCATTTTAAACATAATAAATAACTGATAACATTGGTTGATAAAGAAATCTAAGCCGCCTAGCTTTGCTCTCTTCTCTTCCTCTCTTAATTTTGCCTTATTGTCCCATTACTGTCTGTAAAGGTGGAAAGGAGACTATTCATGGCACAAACTTGAATTGACATTGTTCTTATGAAGACCAAGCAGATGATTACCTGGAGGCAAACAAATGATGATTGATGTGGTTGGTACATGTCCCCCTCCCCACCCCTGCCACAAGCGAGTTGGGTTTGTCTCTTTTGCTCAGACCCCAATTGTTAATGTGCGTAAAGGGAGTCCACCTAGTCCTCCACATGTGACCCAGTCTTACCTCAGAAAGGAACTAGTTGCCCAAGACAGGCAGAGCACTCACCCTTGAATGATGCATCCCTGGACATTTCCTGGTTTATGTCTCACTATAAGGGAAGGGTTTCTAGGGTCAAGTATAAATGATCAAATGACTCATTACAAAGCTTTCTGAAAGAGTCTAGCCCTGATCTACGAGGGACCTCTATCCTTAGAGTAGAAGATCATCCCCATTGGGGATGTTACAATAGCTCATGCTCTGGCTGTGGATGATTCTGAACAACAGGTCGTTACCAGGATCCAGGAGGAATTTGTGGCTCTTTTAATGTGAATATAGCCTCGTAATACTACATGGAGTGAAAGAAGGAAAATGTCTAGAACGCTGATCTCGGGACAATACCAAGCCAAGATGGCTAATGTTTGACAACAGCTTAGCAATATGCCTGTTTGTCTAATAATCAATGAATATTATCTGGGTTATTATTTAGCCTTTGATCCAAGTCTACCAAGAAATCCACATTACTGGGCTCTGATAACTTAGATCTTTCTAGTAATAATGAAACACCCTTGGTAAACATTTGCTATTATTACTATTTTTTAAAATTATGGTCTGGGGTAATCGGGATGGGTGTGTCAGAGGCAATGCGATTGGCACAGAATAGAGCAGGGATTAGGGCTGTTGTACATAGGGTCACTATGAGTCGCAAATGACTCGACGGCACATAACAACAACAACAATGGTGAAAATGTACACAACAATATAATTTAATGGCATTGATTATATTCTTTAAGTTATGCAATTATTCTTTCTATAATATTCTAAATTATTTCATCACAATTGACTCAATGGCTCCTAAGCAGAAACCTCTCCTATCTCCCATCTTTTCACTCTTGGTAATCACTAGTACTTTCTGGTTTCTAGACATTTTCCTTTTAAAAAAATATTCATTTTAATGAGCGTTTACAGAGATTTTGGATTTCCATTCATTCATTGTTGCACTTTTCTCCCTGCCCACCTCTCCCCCTCAGTTCCCTCTTCTCTTTGAGAAGTAAAAGAAAAATTCCTTCACTGGTATACAATTCCCCTGCCCTGAGTATTCTCCCTACGCAACCTTCATTCTGGACTCTTGTCATAACCATAATACCCAATCATATATCACTTTCAAACTGTTCTCTCTCTCATCTGTTTCAATGCAGTATACATAATTTATCCAATTTTTCTCAGTCTCACCTCAACCCTGATGTCAGTACCATTCTACAACAGTGTCACTATGAAGTATTTGTCTTTTTGTGACAGAGATATTTCACTCAGCATAAGGAACATGAGTTTCTTATTTTTCAATGCAGCATAGTATTCCATTGTGTGAGTATACCAGAACTTCTCTATCCATTCATTTGTCGATGGGCACTTAGGTTGTTTCCAACTCTTTGCTATTGTGAACAAAGCCGCAGTAAACATGGGTGTGCATATATCTGCCTGGGTGGCAGGTACGATTTCTTTAGGGTATATTCCCAGTAGAGGAATTACTGGGTCAAATGTTATTTCTATTTGCAACTTTTTGAGAAAGTGCCATACAGTCTTCCATAGTGGTTGCACCATTTTACACTCCCACCAACAGTGAATAAGAGTTCCAATTTCTCCACAACCTCGCCAGCATTTGTTGTTTGCTGTTCTGTTAAATTTTGCTATTCTTACTGGGGTGAGATGATATCTCATAGTTGTTTTGATTTGCATTTCTCTTAGAACTAGGGATTTTGAACATTTTTTCATGTGTTTGTTGGCCATTTGAATGTCTTCTACAACCAGGAAAGGATAAAATAGATGAATGGGACATTCTAAGAATCAAATCCCCATGCACATCTAAAACTTCTCCAACAGTGAAAAGGAAAGCCACAGATTAGGAAAAAAATATTTGGTAATGACATGTCTGATAAAGAACGTATATTTAGAATTTATAAAATACTTGAGCACCACAACAAGATAAAGGTAAATAACCCAAATGAAAAATGGGCACAGGATATACATTTTATTGTTAAGGACCTCTCCAAAGTACTAAAGAGCAATGGTGTCACTCTGGAGACTAAGGTGCACCTGATACAGGCCATGGTCTTTGCAATCACTTTCTATGTGTCAGAGAGCTGGACAGTGACTAGGGAGGATAGAAGGAGAATTGATGCCTTTGAGCTGTGGTGTTAGGGAAGAGTATAGAATATACCATGAACTGCTAAGAAAAGCAGGAGAGTAAAAACCAGATTGCTCCTTGGAGGCAAAGATTCCAAAGCTTTGTCCGATGTACTTTGGACATGTTGAAAGGAGGGACCAGTCCTTGGAGAAGGATGTCATGCTTGGGAGGGTAGAGGGACAGAGCAAGAGAGGGAAGATCCTCTATGAGGTGTATTGAATCAGTGACTGGGGTAATGGGAGTAGGTATGTCAGAGACAGATTGGCACAGGATAGAGCAGGGTTAGGGCTGTTGTACATAGGGTAGCTATGAGTGGCAGGCAACTCGATGGCACATAACAACAACCACCTACATTTTCTTTGGGAGTAGGCAGGGCAGTCTCCTCCCATGTGATTAACTGCCTCCAAAAACCTATTGGAGGATCAGCTATCATTGCTTCCAACTTGATGGTACTCAACAACAACATAACAACATCCATTTTCTTATCTCAATTAGTAAGACCACCTATTTGCCCTTTGTCATGGACATTTCTAGTCTATCTCTGTTGTCATGATTTTTTTCGTCACAGTGGGAAAAATAGGTAGTAATTGAAAGAGGGGAAGATTCTCAATGAGATGGGTTGACAGAGTGACTGAAATAATGGATTTGAGCGTAACAGAGATCACAAAGCTGGCATGGAATGGGGCAAGGTTCTGATAATGTTGTTCATAGGGTCACTATGAGTTGTAATTGACTTGTTGACACCTAATAACAACATGTTTCCATGGCTCATTTATTCTGTGGCATGTGGCAGAACTTCTTTCTTTGCTATGAGTCATGGTCAACTCAATGGCACATAATAACATAAAGTAGGCCATTATGTGTACAGACCACAGTTTGTTTATCCAATCATCTGTTGAAGGGCATTTCTATTGTTTCCTCTTTCTTCCTATTTTGAATAATGCTACAGTGAGTATTATTACTACTAGTGAACATTTTAGGGTGCTCTGGTGGCCTAGAGGCAAGAAACTGTGCTGCAAGCCTGAAGGCATACAGTTTGAGGCCACCAGCTGCTCCACAGGAGAAGAACAATCTCCTCCCATGCAATTAATTACCTCCGAAAACCAGCCACAGGGTCAACTATTGGTTGGTTTCAACTCTACGGTACACAACAAAAATGAACACTTCAAATATCTTATATAATTTAGTGGAGCTCTGGTGGTTTTGTGGTAAAGAATTTTACTGCCAATTCAAAGGCACACAGTTCAAATCCACCAGCTGCTCTCTGCAGGAGAAAGAAGGACAATTTCTTCCTGTGAAATAGACTACCTCTAACAACCTGCTGGAGAGTCAGAGATGGGTTGGTTCTGACTCAACAGCACATAACAATAGCAACATTGTTTGGTGGCTCATAAAAATTATGATGGATGTGTTTGTTCTCATTTCACAGATGAGGAAATTGAGGAATAGTGATAGTAAGAATTTGCTAAACTTTGTACAGCCAAAAGGTGGCAGAAAAGGGACTTGAACCCATAACCAAAGGCTAGGCCACTAACCACTCGCTTATATAGACATGTTGTTGTTATTTGGTCCTGTTACACTGAAATCAACTCATAGCTGACTCTCCAGAGGGTCTTCAGAGGTAGTAAATTGCACAGAAGGAGACTGCTTATCTTTTTCCTGTAGAGTACGCAGGCATAGTTCATTTCACTGCACTTTGCACTATTGTACTTCACATATACTGCATTTTTCACAAATTGAAGGCTCTTTGGCAATCTTGTGTCAAGGAAGCCTATCTGGCACTATTTTTTTTCACCAGCATGTGTTCAGTTTGTGGCTGTGTCACATTTTGGTTAATTCTTACAATGCTTCAAGTTACAGCACACTCACTGGACTGCAGAAGAGTGTAAATGCCACTCTTCTGTGGCTTGGAAAATGGAAAAACTCGGTGTGACTCACTTTACTTTGAATTTGCTTTATTGTGGTGGTCTGGAATTGCACTTGAGATATCCCTAAGGTCTGCGTGTAGAGCTTTTATCAATTCCTGGCATTAATGAGAGCTCCCGTGTGGTCCGTGTTAACTAGCTTTAGAGGTTTTAGCATCTTGGATCATTTCTAATCTTTATACGTGAAACTGTCTTGCCTTGTCCCCTAGATTACCTATTCTACAAAGTCTAGGGAATGTGACACAGCTCTTGCTACATAAGATGCTCCTGATTTGCTGTTGGTTCTACTCAATCGAAGAATAAGAATTCACAGCCTTGTTTCCTTAGTTTCAATCATAATAAAAACAGTTATTATTTATGGAGTCTTCCCTAGGTACTAAGCTCTATACTATGCTCTGTAATATAGTACCTCAAGTAATCTCACAGTGACAGACAAAAAAAGCTTGCATACCATTGACAGTTGTGGGAAGGCACTATGCTAGCTGTTCTGCAGACTTAATCCTCACCACTCAGGAGGAAGTTTGGCAAGCAAAACCTTCCTCTCCAACAGAGTAAGAAAGGAAGAACCTGTTTGAGGCACTTAGTTAAAATAATCTGCCTTTTCCTATGAAGAGCGTAGAAGAGAGAATACATAGTTCAGAAAAATAAGGTCCCTGTGAGGCTCAGAGAGGTTTAGTACTTTCCCCTAAGTCACACAGCTTGAAAGTGGTCGGCCTGCTTCTAAGCCCAATCTCCCCAATACGGAGTCTGAGCTCTTTGACGCTGCTCTTCTGCTGGTGTCTTGCCCACATCCTTGCTGCCTAATTGACAAGCACTCAGAACAAGTCAGACGAAGACAGCAAGAACCTTGACCTGGAGGTTTACTGCCAGGCAAACTGGTTTCAAAGCTCTGCTCTGCCGTGTACTGACCCTGTGTCCTTGGACATTCACTTAGCCTATCTGAGTTCCCCGACAGCAGCCTTTCCACTTTGCCCCTCCAGAGAAAGCCTAGATACCCTCCTTGTTAATGTTCATGAAATCATCCTGTAATTAATGGAGCCCCCAAGCACAGTGGGGTTGGATAGTTGTGGTCCACAGGGTTTCCACTGGCTCTTTTTTTAGGAAGTTGATCACCAGGCCTTTCTTTCTACCCCATCTCTGTCTGGCACTTTGTTGGGTCTTCTGTTGTGTTCTCCTTGTTCTTTTTTTATTGTGATTTTAGTGAAAGGTTATAGAAAGGCTGGGTTTTCATTCGTTCCTTGATGTGTATTTTCTGCCCTCCCTCTCTCTTCCCCTCCCCCAGTTCCCTCTTTAATGCATGACTTGTTCCTGATTGCTAATTGCCCCACATATGATGCCTAATCATCCAGTCCTTTCAGACTGTCCTTACCTTGATCTATTCTGGTGCCTGTTCAGCAGCTCACACCACTCCAAATCTCCACTGAGAAATGGCAGTGACTGCTTTTGAAGAGCTCTGAGACGCGAACCTGAGTGTCCTGCATAGAAGGCAAGCATTCTGCCACAGAGCCGTCAATGCCCTCGTGTGATGTGGCAATTAAAGGAGGCACGAGTTCAAAGTGCATCCATAGGGCAGTGCCTGGTTAGGACATGCCCTCTATGAGTTATTGCTGAACCTAAATGGACCTAGTCCACTTGCTGTTTAATATGGCCTGGGACTAGACCAGCCTGGGATACTTGGCATTTTAACAAGCAAACAGTTATCCAGGCTGACCTGGATTTTACATTCTACTCAAATGCTAATGGATTGGGCTGGCACTTGTTTTACATCACCTTGGTTTTAGGAGTGTGTGTGTGTGTGTGTGTGTGTGTGTGTGTGTGTACTATGGTGGTTTTTTTTTTTCTTTTTCTTCTACTCTTTTAGCATCAAAAGACCGACAGGCTGATATTTAAAAATATCTGAAATATGCCTCTTGCCAATTAATTACCTAGAAATTGTACCAGACTGAAATTAATTTGAGCTTAAAGAGACACCAGATTTTTCAGCCCAATTCCACACTCAGCTGGGGACCACAGACATTTGGATTCCTTTTCTCCCGCCTTTCCCTCCCTCCAAGTTGTTCTGCTATTCTATGTTTCATTTATGAAACATTTTTCCCCCTTCCTTTATAATTACGTTTTCCATAAGAAAAACATCTAACATCCAGCCACCCCCTGGCTGGGCTAAAGTAATTGTTTGAATTTTTTGATGGCATGCAATTTCAAAGGCTTGAATTTATATAGATTACCTTGAATTTATCTACACAAGTGCATCGGGGAAAACTGCTGCCTGCATGGCCGCGTATTGCAAACCCCACAGTCACTGAGTGCAGGCGTTTGTGTAGATGCTCTGTTTATCTAAAGGGATTTCTGTAAAGTATATAACTCAGTTAAGTTTTGCCAACCTCTCCTGTTTGAGAGCTTTGTGATGTCTCCTGTGCATGGGCCAATGCCAAGGTCAGCAGTGTCGCCAGGGCCCAGGGACAGGTGCGGGGAGGAAATCAGCTGACAGCCCCGTGCTCCCTCCACGCCCCTGCCACGGCCTAGCCAGCTGTGAACAGAGGTGAGAGGGCACCCAGAAGACGTGAGGGAAGCACAAGGCCAGGGAGCCCGTGTCTGCTCAGGTATGTGGGCTGAAGGTGGTCCAGGCAGAAGGGACAGGGTCCTGAACACTCAAATAACAACCTGATAAACAGTGATGTTGAAAAGGGCAGAAGCCACGGCTGTCTATAAAGGGGCTGTCTCCTCACAGCGACCCTCTCTGGGCCACCGATAGATGGAATTTATACACTCAGCCATAAAGCTTCCCATTCAAAGCAGTATATATTTATAGAGATATAAATGAAGTTTAATGTTGGTGAAACTCACTATAAAAGCAAAAGACCTCATCTGTATCAGTACTTCAGGTACAGATCAATTTGTGGCGATGTGCCTTTCCACCACTGCGAGCAGCCGCCTGCCCCCATGCCCAGCTGCACAGCCCTGGCACCAGCCCACCAGGGGTGGGAGAGGCAGAAGGTCTTCTGAGCATCTGCAAGTGAGGCACGCGCTCCTCTCTTCTGTGAGGGCTGTTTAAAAGCAGTAAGGAGAAAGAGAAAAAAGGGAACGGCATTGCCAAAATCAAGTGGCTTCAAACAGTCAGGAGCCTGGCTTTAAATAAAACAATTTGGGAAAGGTTGGCTTTTCATCTACCGCAGAAGCTGCCAGGTTTCTGCTCCTCGCCGGTCCAGACGGGATAGCAGCAATGCAATGCAACCCCTGCACTGAACGGGCTCCAGCCTCTGTACCTCCTCTCACCTGCATCCCCCTGCTGCCCGTGTTGGAACACCTGGTGAAAGCTTGTCAAGCCAGGGTTTGAATTTCATTCAGTCACTTACTAGATGGCACAGTTAACATACTTGGCTGCTATCCAAAATGTTGGAGGTTTGAGTCCACTGGGAGGTGACATGGAAGAAAGGCCTGGCCATCTACTACCAGGAAACCCTGTGGCGTACAGTTATACTCAGAAGCAATTTGACAACAGATTATTTTATTGCTCAACAAGGAGAGCCTGATCCAGGCCATGGTCTTTGCAATCATTTGCTATGCGTCAGAGAGCTGGACAATGACTAGGGGTGATAGGAGGAGAACTGATGCCTTTGAGCTGTGGTGTTGGAGAAGAGTGTTGAATATACCATGGACTGTTAAGAAAACAAACAGGTTCATCCTGGAGAGGGTGAAACCAGATTGCTCCTTGGAGGCAAGGATTTTGCCATGTTGCAAGGAGGACCAGTCCTTGGAGAGGGAAGTCAGGCTTGGGAGGGTGGAGGGACAGTGCAGGAGAGGAAGACCCCTGGTGAGATGGATTGATTCAGTGACTGGGGTAATGGGGGTGGGTGTGTCAGAGACAGTGGACTTGAGAAAGTCGTTAAACTTTTCTGGGCTGTTGCTAAACTTTTCTTAGCTTCACTTCTTACCCCCTCCCCATCTTGTAGAATTCCTCTGTGGGTTAAAGGAGATGCTATTTTCTACATGGGATCCTAATAGCTCTTAAAAGAAAGTAAAAATCTTTGCAGTAGAGTCAGAACTGATGTGCCCAGGGGCTTTTCAAAGGCTGTGAATTGCACTGGATGAGACTGCCCATCTGTCTTCCGTGGAGATGCTGGGGGATTCGAATCCTCGGAGACCTGCTGCCTTTGGGTTAGTGGCTCAGCTTTCCACCAACACAAACTCAGCCACTGTCATGGCAATTCTGAGTGATAGCAACGTTCTGCTGGGCTTTTAAGAGTATAAATTTTTATGGAAGTTGGTCCTGTGTGGCCTGAGGGTGAAGAAGCAAGCACATTCTGGAGACAGGCTTTCTTTACATCTAGGTACAAGCCCTCCTGGGCAAAGTTCTCGGGGCCAGAGTATAGGGATCACCATGCTGGGTGAGGCTGACTGGACAAGTAAGACAGCCCTTTCCTCCATGAAACAAACACCCTGGGGTATGGGGACATGACTGTACCATCCTAACTGGTTTTCCAGAAAGATCAGAGGCAGAAGGCAATGTCCCTGAGTGTCTTTGTTTAACTAGGGATGAATGAACCTCCAAACTTGGGCGTCAGGAGGTCAACAAATCATGCGGAGGCATAGACTTTGTTTCTGGGTCAGTCACTGCCCTTCGGAGTATCCAAGTGGAATGTTCTAGAAGATAGAACACTACTGATCAGGACCTTGATAGATACTGAGTGGGAAAAGAGAAAGGGGCACAAGTATCAGACAATCTCTTATTAAAAATGGTCTGAGGCAGAGCTCAAGAGTTATTAAAATGCAAAGTAAGAGTATGTCCCCCCTTCCCCAGCCCATCCCTTTTTTCATTTGTATTTTATCAGCTTAATTTAGTGAGAGTGAAAGACACAGGCAGCCATCCTTGGAGACTGAATTCTTTCTTGTGCTCAAGGGAGGGAAAAGTGTTAACACCCCAGCCAGGTCTTGGAGCATCTCCATGCCTATCCAACAGGGGTCTCCTCCTGCACGTCGGCCCCACATCTCTGTGACTGGAGGCCCAGGAGACCAGAGGACAAGGTGAACTGCTCCCTATACTTTCTGTATGCCAGGGCCTGGGGACCTCTGGTGACCACATTTGACAGGGAGTTCAAGAGCTTTCACCAGCTTGTCTATACTTTGGGATTTTAGGAAACCTGGGAAGAAGGCCTGGATTTTCCCTGAGATACTTTGCTCTTTCCTTTTTAAATTCTTTAAGTCAAATATTGCTAAAGGGATCATTCACCAGTGGGAGAGAGTGCTGGTGGCTTAGTGGTAAGAAGTTGTGCTGCCAACCCAAAACAACACGGTTCAAAGCCACCAGCAGCTCTATAGGAGAAAGATGTACAATTGCCTCTCTTGTGATTTACTGTCTCTGAAAACCCACTGGTGGATCAGGTATGGGCCAGTTCCTACTCAATGATACACAATGACAACAATAGAAAAGAAGAGCTTTTCCATTTCTGAAGTTCTGTCTCACTCCTGAGTCAGGATCAGCATGCTCTGACCAGCTTCTGCCAGTGATGAGGATGGGACTGTGAGAAGAGGCTCTCTAGAGTTGCATTAGCCGCTCTAGAAACTCTACCCTCTGCCCGTTTATCTTGTGCCAACTCTAGAAACTTCTGGGCTCATAAATCACCAGATGGATAGAAAAAGGAGCTCAATTTTTGTTTTACTATTTTAATAATAATATCTAAAACCAACAGAATAAAAACTAGTGTCAGGCAGTGATCTAAGAACTTCACATATAAGTAACTGATTTAAGCTATGCAACCACCTTTGGAGGGAGATCCCATTATGAACCCATTTTCCAGATGAGGAAAGCTAAGGCACAGAGATTACCTAGATGGAAGCCACTCAGTAAGTGGCAGAACCAGGATTTGAACTCAGGGATTTTATTACTTAATTACTAGGTTGCTGTTGAGCACCACTCAAAAATATTCCAAGTTCCTCAATGCCAAAGAAGGATGGACAACGCTGGAGAATAGTCCTCACAAGGTTTTAAACCAGTAAGAGTTGGTTTAAAAATGAGACCATGCCAGTCATGATGTCACTTAAGGGTTCAGAGCCCTTCTTCTCATCTCTCTCCACTCCTGACTTCTTCAGGATTAGTAAAGAACCCAGTAGCAAAGCAAATGAGCTTTTTAAAATGTTTTCCTGCATTCAACCTCACAAGATAGTGTCAACCCTCAGTGTCCACAAAAGCCTCATTCACTTCATAATTTACCTGCTTGGGTCACAGTTTAACTGCATGTTCGCTTGTGGACTACTTCTTTTAATTCTGATCTGCCATCATGAAAAATGAAATTTTTGTAATGGATTCTCAAATGATTGGTCCAGATGGGCAGGGGTAGGGAAGGCAGACCATGTGATGCTGCATTTGTTTCTTTTAAGCCTTCCTGTTCCACTGAGAGCCTATAAATTGAAAAGCAACAGCAGCCAGGACCAGGGAAGATCAAAGAGGAGCCAGGTAGGGTTGGCTGGGGAAGAGGGCAGCTCGATGGTAGCCAAGCATATCCTGCTCTGTAGTTGGAGATGGAACAAAAGGAGCATGTGGGCTTTTTAATGCTTTGGAGCCACTCACAATATGCCAGAAACAGTGGCAAACCAGCCAAGAGCAAGGCTCATCCCAGAACAGAAGCATGTAGGCAGGCGAGGCCTGAGCACCCAGTGCGGTCTTCATTAGAGGCAGGGGTTTAGTTCTTGCATCTGGCCTCATGAGGCCACCTGGAGAAGGTGCATCACTTCTCTGGGCCAGGAATAGCCAGGAGCATAGAGTGAGGGGGGAAACACTATGTGGACGGACCTAAGCCTGGTTTCTTACTCTTCCTAGTAGTGCTCCTTGAGAAAGTTCCTTAGTCTTTCTGAATCTCCATGTCTTAGATAAGAGAAACTCTCAATAAGATGGATCAATGAGATGAAATTACACAACAGCTACACCAATGGGCTCACTTATCATGATGATGGGGCAACGTCTTGTTTTGAATGAGTATGTATATGCCATTGCCATCAAATTGATTCCAAGTCATATCTACTCTACAGGACAGAGTAGAACTGTCCTATCGGGTTTTTAAATCTATAATTTTTATGGGAAAGAAGACCTTGTAATATAGGATGGTCCACAGTTGGAACCCTACAGCTGATCCTTCAGAGAAATAGATGGCAGCCTGCTTCCATAAAGATCACAGCCCAGGAGGCTGTGAGACCTTTCTACTCCATCTTACAACAGAACTGTGAGGTCCCAGTGACTAAAAAGTAACAAGCGTTATAGGAGTTACTTTTTGTGGAAGTAAATGAATATGTTGTTGTTGTTGTTGTTGTTGTTGTTATGTGCCATCGAGTCGCTTGCAACTCATAGCGACCCTATATACAACATCCCTAAACTCTGCTCTGTCCTGTGCCAATTGCACCATCTCCGACACTCCCATCCCGATTACCCCAGTCACTGAATCAATCCACCTCGTAGGGGGCCTTCCCCTTCTGCCCTGTCTCTCCACCCTACCAAGAATGATGTCCCTCTCCAAGGACCTGTCCCTCCTTGCAACATGTCCAAAGTATGTTAGACGGAGCCTCAGAATCCTTGCCTCCAAGGAGCAGCCTGGTTTGACCCTTTCCAGGATAATTAATTCTGTTTGTTTTCCTAGCAGTCCATGGTACCCTCAAAACTCTTCTGCAGCACCACAGCTCAAAGGCAATAATTCTCCTTCTATCCTCCCTAGTCATTGTCCGACTCTCTGATGCATAACAAGTGATAGCAAAGATCATGTCCTGTATCAGATGCACCTTAGTCTCCAAAGAGACACTGTTGCTCTTCAGTACTTTGGAGAGGTCCCTAAGAGCAAACTTTTCCATGGCAACACGTCTTCTCATTTCCTGGCTGCTGGTGCCAAGAGTGTTGACTGTAGAGCCAAGCAAACTTAAAGCTGTGCACAATCTCAATCTCTTCACCATCCATCCTGATGCTGCCAATTGGCCCAGTGGTGAGAATCTCCATCTTCTTGACATTGAGCCTCAATCCATATTGGAGACTGCAATCCTTGACCCTCTGCAGTAAGCTCTTCAGGTCCTCCTCAGTTTCAGCAAGCAGGGTTGTATCATCTGCATATCACAGATTGTTGATAGATCTTCCACCAATCTTGACCCCACATTTCTCCTCATAGAGCCCAGCCTCCCAGATAATCTGTTCTGCATACATGTTGAAAAGGTATGGAGACAGGACACATCCCTGGCGTACGCCCTTCCCAATTTTGAACCATGCAGTGTTTCCTTGCTCTGTTCTGACGACTGCCTCTTGGTCCAAGTATAGGTTTGTCATTAGCACGATCAAGTGTTCTGGTATTCCCATTCTTTTCAGAGTCAGCCACAGTTTGTTATGATCCACACAGTCAAACGCCTTTGCATAGTCAATGAAACACAGATAGACATTCTTCTGGTACTCCCTGCTTTCAGCTAAGATTCATCTTACATTAGCTACAATATCCCTAGTACCACGACACCTTCCAAACCCAGCCTGGACTTCTGGCAGTTCTCTGCTGATGTGTTGTTCCAGTCGTTTTTGGATAATCTTCAGTAGAATCTTGCTTGCATGTGAAATCAATGAGATTGTTCTATAGTTTCCACACTCTGTTGGGTCACCCTTCTTTGGGATGGGAACAAATATAGATCTGTTCTAAGGCCCCATAGAGGGAAAAAATAAGGAAATCCTGGCAGACACAGCAGAAGGGCAGAAGGGGTCCTAAAATCATCTGCCCCATTCCAGGTAAACATGGAGTCCCAAGGCCGCAGCATACGATCCGTTCTAAGGCCCCATAGAGGGGAAAAAATAAGGAAAATATAAAATTAATATATGCACAAAATATATGTTATGTATTTAATTACATTATAAATAGTAATTGTTATGTGCTGTGGGATCAACTGCAACTCATAGAAACCCAATGCACAAAACTCTGATCCCTGCCCTATCATGAGCCAGTCTCACTGTCTCAACAAACCTACCCGCATTACCCTAGCTACTGTGTCAATCCATCTCATGAGAGGTCTTCCTTTCCTGTGCTGTCCCTCCACCTGTTCAAGCATGATGTCCTTTTCCAAGGACTGGTCCCTCTTACCCAAGTGCCCAAAGTATGTGAGACAGAGCATCAAAATTCTTGCCTCAAAGTAGTAACTTGGTTTCATCCACTCTAGGACAACCCACTTAGTCTCTTGAAAGTCCATAGTATGTTCAGTACTCTTCTCCAACATCACAAATCAAAGGCATTGATTCTTCTTCTATCATCCTTAGTCATTGTCCAGCTCTCTGATGCATAGCAAGTAATTGCAAAGATCATAGCCTGGATCAGGCACACCTTAGTCTTTATTCTGACATCATTGCTCTTCAGCCCTCTGGAGAGGTTCCTGACAATAGATTTTTTAAATGCAATATGTCTTTTGATTTCCTGAATGTTAGTGCCAAGAGTGTTGATTTTGGAAATTGTTAATCTGAAATTGTTAACATTCTCAATCTGTTCTCCATTTATCATGATGGCTATCAGCTGGCCCAGTGGTGAGAATCTTTGTTTTCTTGATGTTGAGCTTCAATCCATATTTGAGACTAGCAACAACATTATACATTATATACTTGTAAATAATTATATAGGAGCTCTGATGCCTAGTGTTAAGAAGCTGTGCTGTAATTCCCAAGGCATGTGGTTCAAATCCACCAGCTATTCTATGAGAGAAAGAAGGACAACCCTTATAAAATATAATAAATAATGACATATCATAAGATTGCAAATTATATATTGTAACATATGTAAATTATATATCAATTATATGCTATTGTGTGCCATCGAGTCAGAACCGAAACATAACTGACCCTCCAGTAGTTTTCAGAGGCAGTAAATCTCACAGTTATAAAACAGTTATGAAACCTAGCACTTAAGAGGAGTTCAGTAACTGTTAACTCCTTTCTCTCAATGATAATAATAAATTCTTATATTCTTGTTATGCTCAGACTTCCTTAAGCACTACAACGCATACCACATTTGATCTCCACAATTATTTATGAAAGTGGACAAAATGGCTGGTGCGAATTCTCCCTTTTTACAGATGGGAGAATGACTACAGAGCTTCAGTGACTTGGCCAAGATGACAGAATTAAGAATACAGCCATGCTTTTCCGGCCCCTTTCAGATTAGTCATCTGCAGCTGACTTTCTTGTGCTATTGTCGGGCTGGTGGTTAGATCACGGCATTTGGGAAGCCCCACTGTGCAGATTCCAGACGACAGAATCACGTTCTGTGGTTCTGCAGCATCTCTGGGGATGGGGCAAGACTTGGGGGTGCCCTTCACAGGCCAGCCTGCCAGGCCTCTTAAAATCCACTCATTTTTACATTGAGATAGCTCCCCTATCAGAATCATGCTGGATGTTACAGATGCCAAGTTTTCTGGACTCAGATAGTCTTGGTTCTGCTCTCTTTCTCTTACTAGCCATCTTGGAAGTGGGCCATCTTGGGAGCCTGAGTCACCTGTCCCAACCACCAAGCAACAAACAGTTCCCACCTCATTTTACCACTTGCCAAAGAACAGAAAGCCTGTATCCAGCAGGTTAATAGTTTCAGGTGTTACCTCCTCAGAGAAGCCTTGCTCTCATAATCTTATTTAAAGTGGCTGTCTATGCCATTCATCTACTTTGTTTTGTTCGTCACACATTTATCACTAGTTGACAGTACATACATCTATTTGATTTCTTTATTGTCTGCCTTCACCCACTCGAATGGAAACTCTGAGAATAGGGGCTTTATCTCAAGTCTTATTCCCATTTGCATTCTCAACTTGGAACATTGTCAGTGTTCAATAAATGCTGGTTGAGTCAATGAATGAATGTGTCTTCATCCAGTAGTCTATACTTCAACAAGCTATTACAAAAGTCTTATTTTGAGCAGGCATTTTGTTCATGGCTGGCTGTGGAGTTGAGTGAGAAGCACTTCTCTGTCTTTGAGGAAATCTTAATCTTTTTAAAATTTTTTTATTTTTTATTATTTTCGTGTGAGCGTACCGTCAAATCAGATGTGACTGGTACAGGAGGAGACTGCTCCTCCTTCCCCGGCAGAGCATTTGGTGGATTCGAACCGTGCGCCTCTGGGATTGTAGTTGCAGCTCCTTGCCACTAGGCCACCAGAGCTCCCCTGAAATCTTAATCTTCTGAAGTGAAAAGGAATCCACAAAAAGAGATCAGTACAGGACCGTACAGTGCAGTTACAATCCTTTAAACCAACTATGTGGGAAAAGGGAGACGGGAGAAGATGACTTACTCTGGTTACCAGAGAGGAGATGTCCCACAGGTTACATGCTAAGGGAATCATAAGGGCTTATCACCAGAGAAAAGGAATAACATGTGCAAATGCGCAGAATAACATAAAAGATGAGTCCTAAGGTAACAGAAATGGGTTATAACTGACATATGAGAATATTAGGTCATGTAGGGGAGGTAGGATATAGAGCTCTGATGGTCTAGTGGCAAGAAACTGCACTGCAAATACCAAAGGCACATGGTTCGAGGCCACCAGCTGCTCTGCAGGAGAAGGATGGACAATCTCCTCCCATGCGATTAACTGCCTCTGAAAACCCTCTGGAGGGTCAGCTAGGGGTCAATTCTAACCCCACAGTACACAACAACAAAAGGAGGTAAAGATGATAGGAGAAGATCTTGAAGGAGATTGAGGTTGAGGCTTTTGTTTCAGAAATATCCACAAGGAGAATTAAATATCTATGTTACATGTTGCCCTGTGAACCAGATTTGAATCAGTGATTCAAATCTATTAGCTCTTCTGTGAAAGAAAGGAAGTCTAGTGTAAAAATTTACCACCTCAGAAACACAATGGAAGGTTGCCATAAATCAGCACTGACGGGACAGTGGATCGAAGTTATCTTAGATAGTAAATCTCATGGTAGTGGTGTCAATGCTGTCAAGTCAGAACCAACTCGTGGCTGACCCTCCAGTGGGTTTTCAGAGGCTGTAAATCACACTGGCAGAGACTGCTCATCTTTCTCCCATGGAGCAGCAGGCAGATTTGAGCAGCTGATGGATTTGCACAGTGTGCCTTCCTTCGGCTTGGCAGTGCAGCTCCTTGCCACTGGAATACTCGAGTTCTCTATAGGAAGCAACATATGTTAAGATATAGATATGTTGCCTCTTTTAACAAAGAAAGGCAGAGCTCAAACAATTGTATTAATTGTTGTCGTTGTTGTTAGAGCCTATCAAATCAGCTCCGACTGACAGCAGTCCTGAGTACAGCAGAGGAGAATACCACCTAATCCTGGGCCAGCCTCACGATTTCTGCTGGGCTCACTGTTGCAGTCAATGTGTCAATCATCTCATTGAGGGTCTTACTCTTAGTCCCTGACTCTATTTTACCAAGCATGATGCCCTTTCCCAAGGACTGGCCCTTCCTGATAGTACGCCCCAAAAATGTGAAACAAAGTCTTTACGTCCTTGCCGCTAAGGAACATTCTGGCTGCATCTCTTCCCAAACAGACACTTTGTTCTTTGGCAGTCCATGGTATATTCAATGTTCTTTGCCAACATCAATTTCAAAAATCATCATTGAGATATTCTTTTAAGTAAACCACACTTTTCTAATGTGCAGGATCTCCGAGTCAAAGAGTAATGGTGAACACTTGGAAATGGACAGTGGGGCCTCTGGAAACTCTAGAGTTCTCATGTCATGAGTCTTTGAACGACACTGTCCTTTTCTCATTTTGAAATATAAGGTCAGTTTCCCAGCACTGATCCATGCTGTGTTCTTTATTTCTTTCTATAAAAATACCAGCATTCTCATAGGTAATATAGAAGTTAGGGGAAAGGATATTTCATAAGACTGAGGGACAGAGAAGGAAAAGAGTAAAACAACCACAACAAAAATGAATCTTGAAATCACACATTTTGAATGCATGTTCCCTTTCCTTTGATTGTGGCTTATTTAAGAAAATTGTCCTTTCTATCCAACTCCTCTTCAGCAAGGAGGATGTAGTGTGGAGGCTCTCATGCCAGGGCCTCCGCTCTGGGAAAGTTCTTCCCTATTGATTTGTAGGTCATCAATTCAGATGAAGGTATTTATACTGCAGCTGAGCACCTAATAAAAATTTATTTATTTTTTTTAAAAACAATAACCTGGAAAGAAGGGAGGGGAATAAACCTTGTCCAAGAACAACCTCCTAAAGAGAGTAAAAAAGCAGTCACACACACACTTTAACTATTACAGGAAGGAAGCTGGGCGACTAGCAGAGAGAGATTAGTCAAGACATTCCTGAGATGCTTGCTTTGCTCCTTTTAATGTCTACCCTTTAAATCCAAACACTTCTTCCAGGCTCTACAGCTCTGGCTTCATCCCTCATTAGCTATGGGGCTTGGGCACTTAACAGGCATTTTATCTGAGTCTTCTTCTTCTAGAAATAGTATAACAGTGATTCCTTGGATGAACATTGCGTGCAGCCAATGGTATCCCTTAGACAAAGCTCTTACTTAGCGCAGAGTGGGTCACACAGTAGGTGCTCAGGGAACATTTATTTCCCTATTTTGTTTCTCCTCTGCAGGCTCTCATGTTCAGGTCTGTCCTCAAAAATCACTCCTGGATCTCTTAAAATCTATATGACAGCCAGCTGTTCTCTCTCACTAAATCACACCTATCTATAAATGATTGATAATAAGTTAATAGCTTAGGTGGTGGCACTTATGGAAAGCAGAAGGAAGAGAATAAAGGAGGATTTAATAGTGACTGTCAGAAATCAGTTCCAGGCCGTGATGGGGATATTTTGGGTAACGGTGCTTCTACATGAGTCCCCGGGTGGCACAAACGGGCAGGGTGTTTGGTTGCTAACTGAAAACTTGGCATTCATCCAGAAGCACCTCTGCAGAATGTGATATTGGCCTAATTCTGAAAATCCAGCCACTGAAAACCTGTGGAGCTCAATCCTACTCCTGACACACGTGGGGTTTCATGAGTCTAAGTTTGCTCTCCAGCGACTGGCATTCTACAGAGGTCCTTAAATCATACTATTTGGGGCTCTGGTGGCCTAGTGCCAAGAAGCTGCACTGCAATCCCAAAGGCTTGCGGTTCAAATCCACCAGATGCTCTGCTGGAGAAGGAGGAGCAATCTCCTCCTGTGCCAATGAGAGCCAACTTGATAGTGCAAGGGGCGGGGGGGAAGAGGTTAAGGAGCTGAACAAAATATTTTTTTAAAAAAAATCATGCTGTTTATAGGCTATTTCTCTTGTCACCTATAAACACAAGTGATATATGAAAGAATGAGACCTTCTCCTTGACCTAGTGACCCTCTTCTTGACCTTGTCAGTGTCATTAACACTATATCCTTTAAAATCCTGATTTTAAGTTCCCCCAGTCTGGCCATTCTTTTCCTTCAGGCTCTCATACTCCTGCTCCAACAATTATACAGCTGGATTCAAGACTTCACCCCTTGACCATGCTTCTTTTATTGTACTGTCCGTCACCTCTCTCCTCCTCACCTAACCAGGCTCGGGTTCTACAATTCATCACTGTCATTAACTCCTTGCCAAATCCCTTCTCTTTCTGGACTTCTTTTTCTGTACTCACCTGGTAAAACTCCAGCCTATTTAGAATCACTATTGGGTTATCCATACTTGTGTTTGATCAGCTGTAATTTAAGTGGGAAAAAAAGAGAAAGTTGTAATGACCATGACTGTTGCCATTTTACAGCTATGACCACGTATCTTAAATGGATACTAAAAATCTGACAGTCCCACTACATATCCCTTGCACATTTATTTTTTCACTTTCTGAAATGACTGTTCTATGTTTCCTTCCTCCAAAGATAACTCCGCTCTCCTGTTAAATAAGTGAGGTACTCCCTCCTTTCCTCAGATGTCACCCTTGAGTTGTCACTTCACATTCTCTCGGTCCTCATTTCACACTCAGGGATGTCAAGCCCCTGCTTCTCACAAAGCCTAACACTTTCCGACCCTCTTCCCCTCATGCTTCTAAAAAATTGAGTTCTTGTAATCACCACTTTTTTGGAATCTTCCATTTCTCCTTGCTTTCCTATAAGCATGTAATTGTGTTTGGATAGCTGTTGTTGTTATGTGCCGTCGAGTCTCTTGCGACTCATAGCCACCCTATGAACAACAGCCCTAAACTCTGCTCTGTCCTGTGCCAGTTGCACTGTCTCTAACACTCCCATCCCGATTATTCCAGTCACTGAATCAGTCCACCTCATCCTTATCCTGAATCAATCCGCCTTCCCCTCCTGCACTGTCCCTCCACCCTCCCAAGCATGATGTCCTTCTCCAAGGACTGGTCTCTTCACAACATGTCCAAAGTATATTAGACAAAGCCCCAGAATCCTTGCCTCCAAGGAGCTACCTGGTTTAACCTTTTCCAGGATGAATCTGTTTGTTTTCCTAGCAGTCCATGGTACTCTCAATACTCTTCTCCAGCACCACAGCTCAAAGGCATCA
>NW_006399811.1:2562612-2584438 GCF_000299155.1 Elephantulus edwardii | reverse complement strand
TTTGCACTCTTCCTGGATGATATCCTCCCACAACTCGTCTGGTCTTTGCTCATTAGTGTTCAAGGCCTCAAACCTTTCCTGAGATGGTTCTGAAATTCAGGTGGGATGGACTCAAAGTCATATTTTCATTGCCTTGGATTTGGTTCAATTTTCCTCAACTTCAGCTTGAACAATAGGGGATATACCTTACCTTTATCTTTTTCTATAAAATGCTGGTCTGTCTGATACTTCTCTAAATCTGAACATTCAGATTAAGACAGACTAGGAAGAAGGATTGGCCATCCACTTCTGAAATAGCAGGCCTCTGAAAACCCTATGTAGAACAGAACATATGTAGTTAACAGAAAGGGCAACTGAGGTTGAGCTTTCAAGTATGGAAATACAAAGGAAGAGGAACAGTTGTAAGTAGACACTAGTGATTGGAACATGGAATGTGAGAACCTCGAATGTAGGAAAATTAGATATTGTTATGGAAGAATTGGAACACATAAATATTGACTTACTAGGCATTGGGGAGATGAGATGGACTGGCATGGGGAATTTTGAGTTGGATATATTACTCTGGAGATGAAAAGGTGAGAAAAAATGGAGTTGCTTTCATAGTTAAAAAAGTCATTGCTAGATCCATCTTGAAGTACAATATTGCAAGTGACAGGATAATATCCATATGCATACAAGGAAGTCCACTGTCATTCAGATATATGCACCAACAACCAGAGCCAAGGAAGAGGATATAGAAGATTTTTACCAACTTTTACAATAGGATATCGATTGAACGTGCAATCAAGATGCATTGATAATTATGGTTGACTAGAATGCAAAAGTTGGGAACAGAGAAGAAGATTCAGTAGTTGGAAAACATGAACTCGGTGCCAGAAATGGAGCTGGAGAGAGAATGATTGAATTTTGCACAATCAATGACTTATTCATAGCAAATATGTTTTTTAAGAGACATAAATGCAGGTTATGTACTTGGATTTCACCTGATGGCATGCATAGGAATCAGATCGATTACATCTGTGGAAAGAACCGCTGGAGAAGCTCAATATCAGCTGTGAAAACTAGGCCAGGAGCTGATGGTGGAACAGACCACCAACTATGCATGTGCAAGTTCTGATATCTACTACCTTGAAAAAAGGAAAATTTCTGTTGACATCATCACCTTTTATTTGTCATCCTCTCTCTTAGCCCTCATCTATGGCAAAATGGATTAAAAGTGACGCTCTTCCCAATTCTCTCATCACCACTCCACAGAGACAGCTCTTGTCTAGGTTACCAGGGACCTTCATCTTGACAGACTTCACGGCCTCTTCTCTGTTACTTTTGGATCTCGCAGCATCATTGGGCAATTATTCCTTCCCCTACACCACTCTCTTTTCCTGGCGTTGGCGACAGGAAGCTCTCAGATTTTTCATCTCTCTCAAAGATCAGTCTAGCGTTGGGTTCTCTTTTGGTAAATACTTTCTAACAACAGAGGGCTCTAGAATTCACTTACAAGCGTCTTTCTCTTTTCCAGCCTCCCATTTGCCTCAGGTGACTTCATTCCACATGTACATCAATGGCTTCCAAATACAGCTCCGACATCTCTCTGGAGTCCAAATTAGAGAATTCAGCTGTAGAACTAGCATATACACTTTGATTTGATAAATTCCTCACATGTAGTGTGTCCAAAACAGAGCTCTTGATTTGTTGATGTGCTGCAGTTAGTCCTCATCTAATTAAAGATGGCATATCCACTGAGCTGATGAGTAAAGCCAAAACAACAGCAAGCTACCTAGAAGTCATCATTAATCCCTTTTTTATCCTCACTTACCACTTCATATTCAATCTATTAGCAAGTAGATCAGCAAATGTTGTTGACTGCCTGCAGATACTGCTAATATTTGCTTTAATATTTTTATTACTCTTACATGGATCACTTCAAAAGCCTCTAACACTTGCTCTTGCTTTTTTCTTCCTCTGCATCATTCTACACTTAAGAGTTCAGGTGATCTACTGAAAATAAAAGACACATTCTATTGTTTCCCTGATAAAAATTCTGTAATGATTTCCCTCACATTTAGAATAAAATTAAAATGTACTACTACCTTTGCCAACAAAACCCTACCTGGTCTTGCCCCTACATTCCTCTTCCAACCCATAATTTACTTCTCTCTCTACCCTTTCACTCTTCTTCACTTTTAGTGGTTTATTGACAAATGCTAGTTCCAGGCACCTCATAACCTTTGTAATATCTGTTTTCATTTTGTAAAATTCAGAGAAATCTTTGCTGCCATTGTTAGTTGTTGCCAAGTTGCATCTGACTTATCACGGTGACCCCATGTACAAGAGAATGAAATCTTGCTCAGTTCTGTGGCATGCTCATGATTGTTGGTATGATTGAAAGCCACAACAGGGTTCTAAGCATGATAATGGCAGAGTGTAACCCTCACTAACTTTACAAGGGTCAAGAATACTGATGACTACTAATGAATATGGTGCAACCACTGTGGAAGGCGGTATGGCGCTTTCTCAAAAAGTTGCAAATAGAGATACCATTTGACCCAGCAACTCCACTACTGGGAATATACCCTAAAGAGACCGTAACTGACATCCAAGCAGATATATGCACACCCATGTTTATCACAGCTCTGTTCACAATAGCAAGGAGTTGGAAACAACCTAAGTGCCTTCAACAAACGAAGGGATAGAGAAGCTGTGGTATATTCACACACTGGAATACTACGCTGCATTGAAAAACAAAGAACTCATGCAATATTATTAAAAATGGGTGACCCTGGAGGGCATTATGCTGAGTGAAGTATCTCAGTCACAAAAGGACAAATACTGCATGGTGCCACTGTTGTAAAACAGGACTGACCTTGGGGCTGGGGGGGGGAGACTGAGAAAGATGGGTTCAATAATGTATACTGAATTGAAACAGATGAGGGAGAAAACTGTTTAAAATGGATATGTGATTAGGTATTTTTATCATGACGGGAGTCCAGAGCGAAGGCTTCCTAGTAGACTGAACTTGGGGGGAGGAATTGTAAAACAATGAAAGAATTTTTCTTTTACTTTTCCAAGAGGGTAGTGTACTGGGAAGGAGGGCTGGAAGGGGAGAAAAGTGCAACAATGAATGAATGGAAATCCAAAGTCTCTGTAAATTTTTACTGAAATTAAGAATAACTTCTGCACAAATGCTTGGAGGCATCAAGTCCACCAGCAAGCACCCTCCTCTTTTGTTCTGTGGACCAGAACCCACAGCTCTGTCTCACACTGGTCTCTTGGTTTCAACTACCACTGATGCTGCAGCCACTGCCACCATCTCTCTGATATTACAGCTCTCCTTCTCTGCTTTATATGGAGATTCCATGTTCCAAGGACACATTGCACTTTCTAGAACTTTTTGACCATAGTAACCTCTGATTTTAATGTCTCTGTTATGACTCGATTTAAGTCTTATGGGATGGTAAAATGGACCTGTTCCTTTATTGTTGTTGAATAGCATTGAGTCTGAGGTGACCCATAACTGATCCTTTAGTGGGTTTTTATAGGGAAGAGATTGCCCTTCTTCCTCCAGCCTATCAGTTGGTGGATTCAAGCCTCGTGTCTTAGCATTACTAATGTAATTCCTTACCACCAAGACACTCTCACCTTAAAGGTACCTTATTTACATTGTTAGGAAGCTATCAAATCCCTTCCAGAGGACCATGAGCACCCCACATTTGCATAGTCCTACAAGGAGTTATGCTGGCAATCCCAAAGTTACGTGTTTCAAATTCAAATGGGCCTTCTCCTCCCATGCAATTAACTGCCTCTGAATACCCACTGGAGGGTCAACTGTGGGCTGGTTCTGACTTGACAGTACACAACACCACCACAGCCGTTGTAGGAAGAGCTATGAAAATAATGGTTAGAAAATCCACACATAATTCACTACACTGCCTTGAGTTTATTATTTGTACTATCAACTCAGAGATAGATGATTCAAATCCATTAGCTTATCCTCATGAGAAAATGGTCAGTCTTCTCTTGTCTGAGTTGCAGCTTTGTGTGATTTACAGCATCAACTCTAAGTTGATTCTGATTCAGTGGCAATAAGTTTGTAGGGTTTGGGTTTCTTTGGTTGGTTGGTTTGTTTCAACCTAGCTCATCTTCCAACACAATATGAAACAATAGTCTATTGATATCTATTGAGTTTCCAGCTGGGTGGTTTTTAGAAGTAGATTGCCAGACTTTCTTCCTAGTCTGTCTTAGTCTGGAAGTTTCATGGAAACTTGTTCACCATTGATGATAACGTTGGTGTTTGACAGATTAGTGGCATAGCTTCCTGCATTATAGTAATATGTAAGCTACTATAGTTTGACATGGATTGACACAGTGACTGCTGCAATGATCTCTCGTGTGTCAGGCAGTGTGAAGATGGCCCAGGACAGGATGGAGTTTAGATTTGCTGTTCATAAGATTGCTATGAGTTGTACTTGACAGTATCCAACAACAATAAAAACTAGTTTGACAAACTGATAGGTGAGTGATGGAGAGAAATCTTGGAAAGCATTTACATCAATCTTCTCAATTTATTTACAAGGAAATGAAAGTTAAAGAAGGGAAACCTTGTAACAGTGGAAAGCCAGGCCCCTGTCCCTTGGTTGATTATCTAGAGGCCTTTCCACTAGACCTCGCTGGGAAAGTTTTGTCTTCTGAATGATTAAGAAATGTCTCACATGATTTGAAGAGATAATCACCTTGGTGGAGAGATACATTTGAGATCTGGTTTATTCTTAGGTGTGATCTTAAACTTAGTCCACTTGGTTGACCCTAAGCACTGTTGTGGAAATTGAAGTCCTTGAAAGTTACTGTTGTGAGATTTGGGATTTTTAATAAAGCTTTCATGGATGCAAAAGCTTGTGGGAGATTGATGACCCCCTAGAAAAAGAAGTCACTGTATTTTGAACCCCGCCTGATCTCAGCTCATATTAGAGCTTTATTGGCCTTGCTAAAGCAAGCTCCTCATGCTAACCTTGCCCCTTTCTCTGGAGTCATCCAGGACTGGCCAAGAAGAGAGGATCTTCATTTCAGTCTAGGGCTGACCTGCAGCCTCTTTGTGACTTTGTTTTGGACTTGCTGCCACTCTTCAGCATGCCACATTGGGCCTCATTCATGCTGATGTCTCCAGTTCCACCCACTTTCCACCTTTCTGTTGATTTGCCTATAATAAAGAGTTATTTGTATATCAAATTTACTTCACTGAAAAACAGCAGTCGCTTTGCAGAATTTCACATTGCACTGGTGCTATATTATTTTGGAAAAGCAATGATATTTTAGAAATACTCTGCTTTGTGGTAATTTGTGATCACATTTCTCTTTCCGTCTTTCCTCTTTTATTTGATATCATGTCCCTGTCTTTGGGCTTCAAAACTCAAATGCAGATCTTACCTAGATATTTACTGAGCTCTGCTGGCTTAGAGTAAGGAGCTGTGCTACCAACACAAAGATTGTGGTTGTTGTTTTTATTGTTGTTGTTAATTGCCATTGAGTCAAGCATGACTCATAGCAACTCTATGAACAAAAGGCCTGAAGCCTTTCTATACCTATTGACATTTATCAAAGTTCATAGAGTTTCCAGAGGCATGTTGTTTGGGAAGTGGACACCACTCCTCCTTCCAAACCTGTCTTAAACTGGGAATTCCACCAAACACAGTCCACTATGGGTAATCATTTGACACCCCAATGACGTAAGGTTCAGCACCACAGCAGCCCCAGGTTACCTCAGTACAGCATATTGACAGAAGAGTGCTATACAAAATATAATAACAACCAACTTTAAATACAAAGGCCCTCCCTGAGCTCTTGTTGACTCTAATCAAGAGGTTTAAATTAAAAAAAAAAAACCCAAACAAACAAAAAAACCCAACAACATAAACCTCCAATATAGTATGTTGTTGTTGTTATGTGCTGTTAAGTGCTTGCTAGGTATAGCTACTCTATGTACAGCAGCTCTGAACCTTTCCTATCTTGAGCCAGTCTCACTAATTCTGACACACCAACTCCTATTGCCCCAGATACTGTATCAATCTATCTCATCTGGGGTCTTCCTCTCCTGTGCTTTCCCTCCACCCTTGCAAGAATGATGTTCTTCTCCAAGGACCGATCTCTCCTGGCCACGTGCCCAAAGTATGTGAGGAAGAACTTCAAAATCCTAGCCTCCAAGGACAGACTTGGCTTCACCCTCTCCAAGACAGATTGATTTGTTTTCTTGGCAGTCGATGGTATGTTCAAGACTTCTCCAGCACCACAACTCAAAGGCATCTATTCTTCTTCTGTTATCCTTAGGCATTAGTCCAGTTCTCTGAAGCATAACAAGTAAATGAGAAGACCATGGCCTGGATTAGGCACACTTTTGTCTCTAGGGTTAGGGTTGGTGTTAGGGTTAGGGTTAGACTGACATTGTTGCTCTTCAGCACTCTGGAGAGGTCCATGACAGCAGATTTTCCCAATGCAATTCATCTTTTGATTTCCTGATTGCTGGTGCTAAGAGAATTAATTGTGGATCCGAACAAACTGTAATTGCTAACAACCTCAATCTCTTCTGCACCTATCATGGTGCTGCCAATTGGCCCAGTGGTGAGAATCTTTGTCTTCTTGATGTTGAGCTTCAATCCTTATTGAAGACTACAGTCCTTGATCTTTTGCAACAAGTGCGTCAGGTCTTCTTCAGTTTCAGCTAGCAAGATTGTATCATCTGCATATCGTAGGTTGTTAATGAATCTTCCTCCAATCTTGACGCCACACTCCTCCTTATAAAGCCTTGCTTCCTGAATGATTTGTTCTGCATACAGATTGAAAATGTACAGGGAAAGGATGCATTACTGATGCACTCTGGGTCAGTTCTTTCTCAACAGCATATAACAACAACAGCTATCAACAGAAAGAATATCACAGAGCATATTCTTTTTTTGTGTATGTACTATTTTGGACTCCACAGAGAGGGTGGAATGCCCTTCCTTGTATAAACTGCTAAAGAGTATCTTCTGTTATTTGACAACATGGCCATATTTACCCACTTTAGGCTATATAGAACAGATATTTGGGGTGCAATTTAATTTCATGTTGAAACTTAGAGTCAAACTACGAAGAACATCCCTATTACCAAGAACATTTGACAACAGCAACCTGAACTTCATCCTACATCTCCAAGGAGCCCACAAATTATATCAGTACTTTTCATTTTCTGGTCTGCTACATCCTGCATTGTTAATGCAAAGGGGTTACTTATGTCATCTGCTGGATTGAAGATTAGTAAATATAATGAAAGAAGTGGAAAGCAATTTACTATCACTACTGCACATGCTAAAACAACAAGCATCTTAAATATTATGCAGATAAGTGATAAAAAGGCAAGCCAGAATAAAAAAAACACGCAACCCTATTCTTTGTATCCTTCATAATCATAAACTCTCTCCCAATAAAGTTAACCCCTTTCCTGACTGTATGGTAGTTATTTTCCTACATTTTCGAGCTTGAGAATATATCATTTGAAAAATGCCTCTTTATCAAGGGAGCTCTAATAGCAAGTTATGCTGATAACACAAAGGCTGAGTAGCCTTGGCTCGAAGACACCAGTGACTCTGTGTCTCCTCCTGTTGAAAGTTACAGCTTTGGAAATCCAACAGAGGGTTGATTTAAGTTTGAACTGACTCAATGGCAGTACATTTCCTTATCTTCGTAATTTTGTTATAAGCCATTGACTCAATTTTTAATTCGCAGCAACACCATAGAGTTGTGTTTTCTTGCCCACAATTTTCACAGAAGCAGATGTCCAGAATAATTATTGTTGATGCAATACCAACCCACAGTAACCATGTGTGAAGAGAGCACTTTCCTGAAATGTTTTCAAAGATGTAATCTTCAAAACTATATTTCCAGGCCTATCTTCTGTCTTCTCCATGGGAGAAGGATAGTAAATCTCCTCTGGTGCAATTAACTGCCTCTAAGAACCCGCTGGAGGGTCAGCTATGGGATGGTTCTGACTCCATGGTACACAACAACAATGACATCTTCTACAGTATTTCTTTGCAGGTTCAAATCACCAGTCTTTCGGCTACTAGTCAAGTGCTTAACCATTTGCACCACTTAGGAACTCCATATATATGATTACATAATTAATAATCACATTTCTTTCTAGATTGTAATGTCCAAAAAACCTGGGATATTGTATACTATTCTGATCTTTGTATGCCCATTTCTGGTGCACTGTCTTTGTTACTGCTGTTTGTTGTCATTGAGTTGGTTCCAGTTCATGGAGACCTTCAGGAGACCAGAATGAAATACTGCTTGGTCCTGCACCATCTTCATGAGCCTTGGCATGTTTGACCCTATTGTTGTGGTTGCTGTGTCAATCCATCCCCCTGAGAGGTTTCTTAACTTCCTCTGATCCTCTTCTTCATCAAGCTTGATGTTCTCTTCTAACAATTGGTTTTTTCTGATGTCCAAAATTAGTAAGCCAAAGTCTACCCGTTCTCTCTCCTGAGGAGCATCCCGGCTCTATGCTTCTATCACTGTTTTGTCCTCGGGCGGTCCACAGCGTAGTCTGTACTCAAGATCAGGTGATTGAAGAAGACATTCAGGTGGACTCTAGACAAAGGGCCAGACTATTGTGAGGGTTCCTATGAGTTTCTCTGTGCAAAAGGGATGATATATACAGCTAGGGAGTTCGTGCATTCACTGGACGTAAGAAACATGTTCAAAAGCATCTCTTTTACTATCCTCTCTGGAACTTACAATGAGTAAGGATGATAATTGAGAAAGTTAGTTGGGGAAATTACAGTTGGAGTCAGTGAGACTGGCTGAGGACAGGGCAGGCTTCAGAGCTGCTGTAGATAGGGTCGCTATGAGTCACAGGTGACTTGATGTCACATAACAACAGCAACACAACAACAGCTGGGGAAATGATTGTCTACTTCTATTTGTCTATCTACCTATTTAGTCAACTATTCATCTATCCTTTTTTTACCCATCTAGTCAACCATGGAAAGTTGTGCAAATCCACAGCTATTGAAAAACATTAGAACCCAGAGCAGAGAAGAACAGGGTGGAAGACATGGTTATTGCTTAGTAAGCAGATACAAGTACTTGCCTCCATTTGTGCCCTACAGGAATAAGCTCTGTCCCTCTCAGCATCTCAGACCAGAAAATAAACTGTGTCTAGAGGATTTGATTCATGAGGGCGAAAAACTGTGGCAGGATCATGGAAACATATGAATTATTCACAATCCAAGCTGAGGAAGGGGACGGAAGAGGCAGAGAAAGACCAGGAAACAAACATGAAGAAAACAAAGCTATCTGTGATCCCAGAGAAGTCCAGAAAGGGTGGCCGTGCATGCACCCTGATTGGAGGGCTGAAATTGGGACTGTTTGTTGTTATGTGCTGTCAATTTACCTGCAATTCGTGACAACCCTACGTACAGTAGCTCAGAAGCCTGCCTTATGCTGAGCCAGCCTCATTGACTCCAACACACCTACTCCCATTACCCCAGTTACTATATTATCCGGGGTCTTCCTCTCCTGCACTGTCCCTCCATCCTTCTCAGCATGATGTCCTTCTACAAAGACTGGTCCCTTCTGGCCACATGCCCAAAGTATGTGAGACAGAGCTTCAAAGTCCTTGCCTCTAAGGAGCAGCTGGTGGGAGGAAAATCATCACATAAACATTTCAGTTAAGAACACCTGGTTAGAGAACTGATGGGTACGCAGTCATGGGGTGTGTGTGGGGGGAGGAGTGTCTCTGTGTCTCACAGCTAGTTACAATGGAACAGCCAGCAGCTGGACAGTTCATGATGGAATTTAAAAAGAAATCCCAGAACCAGGCTTACAGGGATTGCAAAAAGAGAAAAAAGAGCATTGAACATGGTGGGTAGTCTGTCAGGTGGAGCCAGACAGTGAGGGTGGGAGGGGTTTGGAGAGGGGGTGGAAGGCAAGGAGAAGTGTTAAGGGTACCGCCCTCTGGGAAGCATTCCTTTTTACTCTAGTTGTGTCTGGGTGAGAGAGGAAGGTGGGAGTCAGAGAGAAGGGGCTTATTTCTCGACATAAAAGACACATTTGAGAGTTGTGCTGCAGTAGGGGGGACTCATTGTGAGTAAGTCTGTCTAAGGTGACAAGATAACAAAAGACTGGAGCCAAAGCTGGAGCCAGTCAGAAGGACAGGAGATGAGTAAATACAGGAAAGGAATAACACGAGAAGCCCAGGGTATCGTCAGGACCCCAAGGACTATAGCTGAACAATATCAAGTGAAGGGCAGCTGGGAGGCACCTGGGTGAAGTTCTGGCAGATCTATCTTTTCTGGTTTGAAAACCCAGAGAGGGACAAATATAATCCTTAAGCATTTGGATTACACACTAAACGCCAACATAATTCAGTGTCCCCACATATATTTATTATATATACCTGGCTGGGTACAGAGAAATGGATCTGTTCTCAAAGAACTTGCATTTTTATGCAAGGAGACAGACAATAAACAGGCAAGACAAAAAATACAATTAAACACAGTTATTTGAAGCTTAAAAAAGTTACATGCAATGAAAGAGGGAAATGTTTTAGAGACAAATTGGGTATATGGGAGATATGGGTATCAGCCTGCTTTAGTGAAGGTGGTCAGGGAAGGCTTCCCTGAGGAGGTGACAGCTCACCTTGGAATTTGCCATTGAGATGACCTTGACCTGTGATGACCCCATGGGCATCAGAGTAAAACTCTGCTCTTGAGCATTTTCAGTGGTTAATTGTTTGGAAGGAGATCCCCCGGCCTTTCTTTCAAGGTACCTCTGGATGGATTAGAACCTTCAACCTCTTAGTTAGCAGTCCAGTCCTTTGTCATTTGCACTGCCAAAAGACTCCTGTGAAACTTCTGAAGGTGGGGAAAGCAACAAGCAGGGGCTTCAGAATGAAGCACTGAAGACAACTATGTCTGTGAAGACACGTCAAAATCCAGGCACAAGCCCTCATCAAACCTTAAACTGGAAAATGAGTGGGTTGAACTAGATGTTTGGTGAGGCCTGATCAGTGTGGTATAAGGCTTCAGAAAGTCTTTCTATAAAAGATAAGACATGAATTGTACTTTGAAGAAAAAGCTTCAAAACACTGGTGAGGTAATTTAAGTCAGAACTGAAGGTGTGCAATTTTCTAAAATTTTTAATGAGAATGAAGCTGGAATAACTGTTTCTCCCTTAATTGATATCAGGTTTTCCCCCCAAGAGGCAAGAATCTGTCATAAAAGAGACTTCTCTCAAACTTACTTGCTTTGGGCAGCTTTGTGGCAAACGAAAAAAAAAATCCATTACTTCCTGTTTCCTTTGCAAAATGATTGTACCTTTATATGACATTTATCTCATTAGGTCTTTAAAACAGTGAATAAAAACACTTACCTATATAAACATCTGCCTCCTTCACTTATTTGTAAATCCCTAGCACAGTGCCAGGAGACCTGGTGGAGCAGTGCTTAAGGAAGAACCTGCAGATTCACTCAGTGGCTCTGAGGGAGAAAGACCTAGAAATTGACTTCCCTCAGGATTACAGCCAATTAAAAACAATGGGGCAGTTTTACTCTGTCACATGGGATGACCAGGAGTCAGAAACTACTACCCAGAACCTAATAATAACAACAGCACAGCACCCAGGGATTTGAAGGAGGCATTTCTACAGGGTATGAAGAAGTGAGGGAATTGTACATGGGTAGGTGAGCATACAGTGAGTTTGGTTTTGGTTTGAGAATGTGAGGGAGAAAGACAATTCTGGAACTAGCCCTCAACTTCTTTGAGCAGAAACCTGCTTCCTCAGACAAGTGATTCTAGAAAGACAACAAGGACAGATGAGGGCAAGAACGGTTTAAAAGGAATATATGATTGGGTATTATTTGCATCATTTCTCCACATTCATAGTTTCCAGAGACAAGCTGTTTCAGAAGTGGATGCCACTCTTATTTCCAAACTTGTTGTAAGCGGGAAGCTCCACCAAACACTGTCCACCTTCATTGCATTTGACACATCAGTGTCAGTGTTCAGCATCTCAGCAATCACGAGTTACCTCTGTACAGCAATGCACAGACCAGTGCTATATCACTTAGAAGAATGTTTGACCAAAAACAATGAAAATAAGACCTGAGGGCTGCAGATTAAAATCATGCCTCTTTGGCTTGGTAGCATCACTTTCTAACCATTAGGCCAACAGAGCCCTCTGTATGTTAGTTGTTATTGTTGTTAGGTGTCATTGAGTCAAAATGATCAAAATTATACAAGCATTCAGGTTTTCCATTCATAAGGGTCACTATGAGTCTGCTATGACTTGATGGCACCTAACAACAACAACATACAGAGAGCTCTGTTGTTCTACTGGTTGGAAAGTTATGCTACAAAGCCAAAGGTGGATAATTTTAATCTACAACCTCAGACTTGGTTTTAATTGTTTTTGGTCAAACATTTTTGTAAGTGGTATAACACTGGTCTGCCAATTTGCTCTACGGAGGTAACTTGTGGTTGCTGTGATGCTAAACCCTGTGACATTGATGTATCAAATGTGATAACGGTTACCCATGGTGGACAGTGTTTGGTGCAGCTCCCTGATTAAAACAAACCTGGAAGCAGGAGTGGCATCCACTTCAGAAATAGCTTGTCTCTGGAAACTCTATGAACGTGGAGAAATGATGAAAGTTATACAGATGTTCAGGTCTTTCATTCATAGGGTTGCTATGAGTCGTCTGCAACTTAATGGAACCTAACAACAACAACAACATTATTTGCATTACAACAGTCCAGAATAAGAGGTGCATAGCAAAGTGGACTGGGCGCCTAGAGGAGGGAGGAAATTGTGCAATAATGAAAGAATCTTTTTAAAGAGAAAAGCAAACTAGTGGGGCAGTAGGGTGGAAAATGTGTAACAATGAATGAATGGAAATCCAAGTCTTCTGTAAACTTCCATTGTTGTTGTTATGTGCCTTCAAGTTGCTTGCTACTCATAGCGACCCTAATTACAAGAGCTTTGAACCCTGCTCTATTCTATGCCAACCTCACTGTCTCTGACACACCTACTCCCATTACCACAATCACTGAACTGATTCATCTCATTGAGAGTTTTCCTCTCTTGTGCTGTCCCTCCACATTCCCAAACATTATGTCCTCTCCAAGGACTGGTCTCTCTTTGCAACATGCCCAAAGTATTTTTTTTGTAAATTTAGGTTGTTTATTTTTCATTTCAATGAACATCTACAGAGATTTTGGGATTCCATTCATTCATTGTTGCACCCTTCTCCCCGCACAAACCCCTCCCCCCTCCCCCCCCTTTGCTCCTCTCCTTGAAAAGCAAAAGAAAAACTCCCTCCAAAGTATGTTAGATGAAGCTTCAGAATCCTTGCCTCCAAGGAGTAGCCCAGTTTTACCCTCTCAAGGACAAACTGTTTGCTTTCCTAGCAGTGCATGGTATATTCAACATTCTTCTCCAGCACCACAACTCAAAGACATCAATTCTCTTTCTATCATCCCTAGTCACTATCCAGCTCTCTGACGCATAGCATGCAATTAGAAAGACTAGGATCAGGCACACCTAAGTCTCCAGACTGATGTTGTTGCTCTTCAATAGTCTGGAGAGGTCCTTGTCAGCTGACTTTTCCAATCAATGTATCTATTGATTTCCTTGCTGCTGGTATCAAGAGTGTTGATTGTGGAACCAAACAAACTAAACTGCTAACAATCTCAATCTTTTCACCATCCATCCTGATGCTGCCAATTGGCCCAGTGGTGAGAATCTTTGTTTTCTTGATGATAAGCTTCAATCCATATTGAAGGCTGCAGTCCTTGAGCTTCTGCATCAAGTACTTCAGGTCCTCCTCAGTTTAAAAAAATTAATAATAATAATAATAATATCCCAAACTAGGACATCACCTACCAGGTGGCCCACCCTCCACTTAAGCCTCTTTTACTGGTACACCTTACTGAGGCCTGGCTTTTTCCCCAGGGTTATGTGGATAATAAGCTTGACTCCACCATAAGGCTCCCAGTTAGTAGAATCAGAACTTGTCTGAGGGCTGGTCTGAGAAGGATGAAGAGTACTTAGGAGAGTGAAGGGAAAAAAAGGTGGTGGCGGGGGGGGGGGGAGATAAGTAGGAGCTTAAGTGGTTGGTCATCTCAGCTGCAAGACTAGATATCATTCCAGGTAGGCGTCCAGGGGCCCACAAAAAAAAAAAAAATAGCAAAAATAACTATGATGTTACCTTTTCAAATACTTACTACATATACATACTTCTAGTGTTTTACATATATTAACTTACTGAACACTCAAATTAGTTGCTTCATTTTAATGGGGAAAAACTAAAAGAGAGAAAGTCACTTGCCTACATTCTCACATTTGAGAATTAATCCTCCCCACCACCACCCAGTTCACATTCTTTCTCAATATTTTTTACATTTATTTTTTAGTATTCATTCATTGTTGCACAATTTCATCCCCGCTTCCTTCCTTCCCTTTCCTTCCCCTCCCTTAATCCGCTTTACAAATAATGCCTAATCATATATTCCTTTTATTTCATCTGCTTTTCTTTCAGCTGTTCCAGTGCGATGTTCATTATCTAAACCCTCTTTTTCTAGTTTCCCTCCAAATCTCTCACCATGTCATTCCTGTTTTATAACAGTAGTTTTATGCAGAATTTGTCCTTTTATAACTGAGATAGTTCACTCAGGATAATGTCCTCCAGGGTAACCCAAGTTGTGTAAAGCTTTATGAGTTCCTTGTTTTTTCACTGCTGTGTAGTACTCCATTGCATGAATATACCATAGTTTTTCTATCCATTCATTTGTTGATGTGCATTTGAATTCCTTCCACCTCTTTGTTATTGTGAATAACACAGCAAGAAACATATGTGTGCATTGGTAATGAATTTTAATTCAGCGTTTGAGACTCTACCTTTGCATTGTGCACACCTTCTCATTGACGAGATGATGAGGGCCAGGTCTTCTCTGCTAAGCACCAATGCTGCTGTGGTTGTTTGTTGGTGGGTCCCTGACTCACAGCTACCAGTGCACAATACAGTGAAACGCTGCCTAGTCTTGTGTCATCTCAAGATACTTAGCACATCTTGAGCCATAGGATTTTCACTAATTGATAGAAGTTGATCATCAGGTCCTTCTAGGCAGTTGGTCTAGAAGCTCCACTGAAACCTCACCAACATCATAGCAATGTGTAAACCCCACATGAGATGCACTGGACAGAAACTGAACCCTCGTCTCCAACACAGAATGTGAGAATTCTTTCTTTGAATTACCCACAACAGCCTGCTTTTTTCCCAGATGACTTCCTCAACTACCCTAACATACCCTGTCTGCATCCCAGAGGGGTAGCAGCCTGGACATGCTGCAGCCTGTTCTGAGCCTTGAGGGCACAAAGCAGATGGTTTGGTACTTTTCCCCACACAGGCTTCTGAAGATGGGAAATGAAGAAAGGGACATAAAACCAGAAGAGAATGGAGAGTAAAATATATGGGAAAGGAATGGAGACAGATGAAGAATAAGGCAATAGAAAAGTGTCTAGATGACCATAGTGACCAGGCTGAGTAAGGACTCATGGTGCCTCCTCCTTTTCCATTGGGAGGCTGTAGGATCCTGAAGAGGGGAAATAAATGTTCCTGGTAGTACCACCCAGAGAAGTCCTTGGTCAGGAACTCTTGCCCTAGAACTACAGACTCTGCTGTAGGTATGAGGACCACATCCTGAAGAAGCATTGAATGGAGTCAGAAGGCCTGCATTCTATGGTTGGGTGGCCTTGGGAAGCTCTCCATGTACTGGATCTCCAAGGTTCTCCTAACTGTTGCAATGCTCTGGATTTGTCCCCTTCTGAGTACTGGCCCTTCCAGTTTTTACAATGTTCAGAATTTGTTTGTTCAGCTTTGCATGCTGGAGTCTCCGCTTATCTATTTATTCAGGATGGCATAACTATGTTAATAGACTCATCAAGGACAGGGGTTTCCATAATGTTGCCAAATTCCCAAGCCAATTCCATTTTGAGCAAGTAACAGGGCTGAGTGACAGCCATGTGGGTTCTCTTTGCTCCATGGGTTGTTTTTGCCTAACCATGACCTTGGCTGCCTCCTTCCCCCTTATCTAGGTCTCTAGTTCCTCCTTTCAAGGCTGGTAATGGTAGTCCTTGCAGCCTGCCTTCCTTTTATGGTTTAATGGGAATGAATAGGATAATGTTTTCTAATTACTTAATGCTCCTCAGAGTGCAAGTGCTGTGAGTCAGGATAAAGGACTCTTCTAATCTAGTTGCTTTCAGAGATTATTCATCCAGAAACACAAATGAGCATTTAAATGAGAGCAAAGGCTGGGGAAGTTCAGGTCAGAGGAGGCCAGGGAAGAGTGGGTGGCTGGGGAAAGCTGGGCAGAGGACTAGGGGGCTGCTTGGGAGATGCCCCCTGCCTTATATGGTATTTTTCTTGATTCATGCTCCCAGGCTCCTGGAGTTTCCAGTTTTCCTTAGGGCTGTTATACATAGGGTCGCTATGAGTCGCAAGCGACTCTCCAGCACATAACAACAACAACAGAATTCCCCCAGACTCAGGCTCATCTCCAGGGAAAAAAAATTTTATCAACCCATCAGGTGTCTGTACAGAAGGAACCAATGGCTGTTAATTAACAGTAGGAAACCTTGAGCTTTTAAAAGATCAGAACCTTTGCCATGTACAGGCACTTTATTTTATTGTACTTCATTTTATGGTGCTTTGCAGATATTGTGGGGTTTTTTACCAAGTAGAAGGTTTTTGTGGCAACCTTGTATCAAACAAACTTATTGGTGCCATTTTTCCAACAGCAGGAGCTCAATTCATGACTCAGAGTCACATTTTGAGACTTCTCAAAGTATTTAAAACTTTTCTACAAGGCTGTTCATTTATCACTTACTAGACTACAGTATGGAATGTGCATAACTTTTGTCTACATTGGGAAACTAAAAAATTGTGACTTGCATTGTTATGATACTTCCTTTAATGGGAGGGTCTGGAATCAGATGTATAGTACTAGTACCCCTAGGCTTGATTATATTACAGAGGATGAATAGCATCATCTCCAGGCATATGTCTTTTTCCAGGAGATCTGGCTCTGAGAATTATTTTTCTGGAAAGATGACTTTTTTTTTAGCAAGTATCTGTGAGAGGGCTCAAAAAATCCTCTAATTACCAATGAATTGAAACCAATTCATCGCTGACGCTCTAGTGGATTTTCAGAGGGTGTAAATCACATGGGAGCAGGTTGCCTATCTTTCTCCTTTGGAGTAGCTAGTAGATGCAAACTGCCAGGAAAGTGTCACACTTGGGTTACTAGGACAACTAGCTCCCTACCCAGCAGGCCACCAAATCTCCCTCCATAAGAGGGCAGCACAGTTTATTAACTGGGTTAGGGACAAAACTCTATGAATTTTGATAAAGGTAGATGGTTGTAGAGGGGTTCATAGGGTCACTATGGTCATGCTTGACTTAAAGACAATCAACAACAACAATGACAGGGCATAAAGGAGCTCTGGTGAGCAAGTAGTAAGAAATTTCACTGTCAGTTCAAATTCCCTAGCTGCTTTGTGGGGGCAAGATGCACAATCAACTCCCATGTGATTTACTGCCTCTGAAAATCTGCCGGAGGTCAGTCAGCTATGAGTTAGTTCTGACAAAGGTACACAACAATAAGTACACAACACCCATGAAGCCAGTCTTCATGGAAAAAGTGAAACTGTGACTCTTGGCTTTGGCCCCAGACCAAAAGGACATGGTTTAAATGTCATAGCAAGGGATAATGTCAAGAGTAGTTAGGAAAGCACATGTCTTCGTGCTTGACTCCCTTGTAGGAGGCATTTGATGCAGGATGCAGGGTACTGCAACTTAGTGGAGTTATTTTCTAGTTTGGAATTATTTTTAGAAGCAGAACAAGAGTTTACGATAAAACTTCAAATATATTTATTACTCACCTTAGTACCAGTTTAATTTTGTCCATACCAGTGTGGGAAGCAACATGAAGCGTAAAAAATAGAGTTAGAATAATTATTATTAACTTTATGAAATAGGAGTTATGAGTCCTATTTTAAAGGATGGGAAACTGGGAGTTTAGAGGAAGTGCAGCCAGAGTGCTCCTTGGAGGCAAGGATGGCAAAGCTTCATCTCACATACTTTGGGCACGTTGTTAAGAGAGGCTTTTCCTTGGAAAGAGACATCATGCTTGGGAAGGTGACTGGCCAAGGAAGGAAAGGAAGACCCTTAATGAGATGGATTGACACAGTGACTGCAGCAATGGGCTCAAGTGTGTCAGAGATGATGAGGATGGCACAGGATAGGACAGGGTTCAGGTCTGTTGTTCATCGGGTCACTATGAATCATACTAGACTCAACAGTACATAATAACACAACAGTTTCGTCGCTGAGAATTGAGGTGTCGGAATACAAACTTCCCTCTTCTAGCTCCAAGTTAAGTGCTCTAAGAAATGGTTTTAGATCTTCAAGGAGTAGCAACTAGATAAAGGATCCAGGACAAGGCCACTAACCAGAGAACAAGAATGAGTAGGAACAATGAATGCATAAGTGTTTCAAGCATTCTCTCTGGGCAGAGAAGGGTCCATAGGGAAATTGACATTGGGCTGGGCCTGAAGGATGGATGGAGGGAGCATTTCCACAGGTGAGAGAGAAGCAGAAGCAATCCTAGGCAGAAGAAAGAAAGAAAGAGAGAAAGGGTGGGGGGAGGGGGAGAGAGAAGAGCAGCGTAATGAGATGAGGGTGCTCATGTTGAAAAGTCAAAAAGATAATGATAAGCTCAGAAGCAATTCCTAAATGGAGTATTGTTCATCTGCATTAGCCAAGGCCAATGTCTGGGAGGGAGCAATGGGCAGTAGGCATTTTTCTTCATGAGCCTGGCTGTTGGTGACTCAGAAATTGATCAGTGGAGTCAATAGCTCCATGCTCAGCTGCACAAACCTGGCTGAGATGTGAGAGGAAGTAGGGCAGTTGCAGCCCAGCCCTGTCTGCCAGTTTCTGGTGGAGATGCCCAGCTCATTGCGCTACGATTCTTAGCCTTCATTCTCATTCTGGGGAGTGGGTCCTAGACACATGGATAGTAGGTTATGAATTCACCCTCACAAAGAAGTCTTTCATAGAGAAAAGGCAATGCAATCAGCCCTTACTGACTTTTAAGCAGATCCTATGAGAGCATTTTTGTGACACCCAGTGCCATCCTATAGGACCAAATTAGTCCCTGAAAGGAACCTTGAGAATTTCCCTTGGATACATGTACTGATGGTCCCATGATGCTCAGAGCTGAGGAGGGCAGGTCTCAGAAGCACATCAGCTTTAGGAGGCTGGGAACATGGGGGCAGATCCCAAGAAGAGGCAAATGGCTGGTCAGGCTCCTTTGTGGCATAAATAATGCAAATGAGAGCAGAAGAGGAAAAGACATCAGTGGGGACAATTTACTCTTCCAGTTTACCTGCCTTTGGGAGGAGTAGAGTGAGTGGATGGGAAATAATGAAGATGCCAAGGAAGGAGTAGGGACATTTTAGCATTCATGCGTCTCTCATTTCCTAAATGAGGAAGTCCTTTTAGGACTCATGGGTACTGGCAAGGACAGTGAAACTTTGTCTCATGTATTTTGGGCATGTTGTAACTAGAAACTGCTCATGGGTCACACTCCAGTGGATTTTCAGAGGTTATGAAGTACATGGGAAGAAAGAGACTTGCTGGTGGATCCAAGCCACCAGAGAGGCACTGCCTTTGGGTTAACAGCACAACTTCCTACAAACTATACCTCTAGAGCTCCCTCAGAAGGGACCAGACCTTGGAAAAAGACATTATGCAGGAAAGGCAGATGGACAGCAAAAGCGAAGACCCCTCACATTGATTGATGCAGTGACTTTAACAGCAACCTTGACCATGTTGGAGATCATGAGGACGGCACATGATAGACAAGGTTCGGGTCTGCTGTTTATAGGCCCAATATGAGTTATATAGTCAACTCAACAACTAACAACAGCCCTATAGCAACACACACATGCAAATGTGCATTTTCAAGCTCTTCTATCTTAATCTGAAGATCTTCCCGAGTATAGAAACTGATTCAGTACTCTTTTGTGTAAAAGGGTCATAATGCGTACTTTTGATCAGTTCACAGAGGATGCTGAAGCTGCTGGTCCAAGGATCACACTTTGGGTAGCAAGCTCTGAGAGACAATTGACCCAGTATAGAGCCAGGGAGTGAATTGTATGATAGGTTTATGGCCATCCTATGTCTCCACTGATTCTGCCCTGGGATTCCTTTCAGGACAATTCCCCTGTCCCTTACCGCTCTCTGAGAGTGTGGAAGCAGAGATGCAGAAGGATGAGCGGGGGGGCCTCAGAGGCTCCTCCCAGGTTGAATCTCAGGATCTGGGCACCCTGTTATCTTTGCATACTGCCTGGTGCCTGGCTGTCTTAGTTTATTGGCTGCTGAGGCTCCTGGCTTGGACAGAGTAATTACAGTTGAGGCCTGATGAATTGGGGGCCAGTAATTAAAGCACCTATTGATTTTCTACTTAGGAATTCCCTGTAGCTGGAAACAAAAGTGAGGAGGGGAGAGAGATAAATAATCTGAGGAAGGCATTTCAAAATGGAGGGATTGTTTAGTGGCTGTTAGCTTTACCCGACAGCCACTGGAAGAGAGGATGTGCAGCAGGCATTTATCATAGGCTTATCTATCTAGAATTTGAGCATTGACCAGCTAATCAATATGCTTCAAGGCCTAGGACCAGCTGTAGTAAGGGGAGGGAGGATTGTCTCCTGAAGAGAATCTTCAGATCCTCAAGCCATGAATCTGCTGTGTTTTGCTGCTTCCTTTGGCTTATTTTATTTATGTATTGAAACAATTGCTTCATTTATATCCTCTTCCTTCATCTGGCAACAATGGACTTTCTATCACTGAACTTTGGTCTTCTGAGACCAGTCTGTAAAAATGTGGATTTGACAGGGGACATAAAAGAAGGGGAATATGTTGACTTGCAGTCGACCCTGCAGCAGGCTTTCAGAGGCTGTAAATTGCACAGAGGAGATTGTGCATCTTCATCCCTGGTATCATCTTGTAGATTTGAACTGTGAGCCTTTGGGTTGGCAGCAAAAGAGAGTGGATACAGACAGGGTGGTGGGATTGCCAGTGCTAAAAGGATGAGGGGAGTTTCAAAGAGAGAAGAAACTGTAAGCAGAGGAAAGGGTAGAATCCAGAGAAAGTATAGCAACAAAGAAGCAGGAAAGGGGCAATCAGTGAAGGGAGTAGAAAAAGGGCAGAGGTCTAGGATTTCAAACCAGTTTTTCTCAGTTTAGGCATGGTCAACAAAGAGAAATTGGAACAGAATCAAGTTTGTAAAATGTAGGTAAAGTTGAATGAAAGCCAGAACAGGAAAAATGACAGGTCAGTGCCCTACCTGAAACGTACTCTCTCTCTCAGAAAACAAGGCCTGTGGGATTGGCAGAGTTGGACATACTGGTGTCTGACTCAAAGATGGCAGCCAACTACACTGTTTGAGTGTGTGTCACAGCTCAGGCAACAACCTAGCCTTCTGAATGAGGCCCCTGACAGGGCTCACTTGACCTCTTTTGAATCTCCCAGTCCAGGACTAACTTGTCATTTCCCACCATTTGGGCTTTCATGCCAATTCACCTAAATTTTCAAAATTCCACACTATTCTCTTTTCACTTTGTCAGCCTGAACTGAATCAGTTCAAAACAGGAAGTGGGTTTTAATGAAAATTAAAGCCCATTTAAGTCTTATTTAAAGACTAGTTAAGTTATTTTGGTGCATTTAACTCTTAATTC
>NW_006399811.1:2530161-2562512 GCF_000299155.1 Elephantulus edwardii | reverse complement strand
CCCCCCACTGAGCCTAATGTGAAGTGTGAAAGAAAAACTAATGAGAGGAGGGCCTAACTGGCAATTTTATTCTAGTCCGCTCCAGAACTCTCTCCCTCTTTGCTCATGCTGGGTCACTTAATCAGAGGTGATTCTTTTGTTTCTCAGAGAAATACCGCTCTTCTCCTAAGCTTCTTTCTTCCTTTTGCCTATTTTCATTGCTGCAGCTGGTTTGGCTGCTTAATGACGATGAAGTTAGATTAGGATCTGGGTTTTGATAATGACTGAAGCTGGGCAAAGAGAGGCATTTTAGCATAATGCATGTTGAAATACAATTACCCATTATCCCAGTCAGGGCAGACAATGGAGGTGGTGGGGAGTCGAGAGTTGTGGAGAAGTAAGTGGGCTGTTACTTGTTATAAGTTGGATTTTAAAAAAATTGTATAGAAATACTGAATGGATTAATTCAGCTTATTCAACCTAATTGCACAATGTGCTTGCATCTGAAAAAAATTTTCCACAAATATTCCCAATTCATAGCACAAAAAAAAAAAAGGATGGCAGTAGGGATGTGGAGAAAGTGTTGTTTATTGTGTTAAGTAGCTGCTGTGAGAGATGGTTATACAGGGCACTGAACACAGAAAGCCCAGTTCCTACCCTCACAGAGCTTAAAAGGCTGCAGATTTTGCCTCTTTTGTGTACCCACATTTATCAGGTTTGAATCTTAATGGCTCTCTGGATTGAAAAACAAAGTTAAACTCCTAAGCCTCATAGGAAAGATCTTTTTTCTGTGAAGCCTATTGTCCTGTGTTTTCTCCCCCTGCTTTCTTGTACCAGCCAGCTTGGCTCAGATACTGCCTCTTCATCTGTGTTTCTTTAACCTGGTGTTAGTGACACCAGCTTTCAATCATTTTCCCAGGTCCCAAGCCCCTGGAAATAATGGAAATTTCCTTCTCGTTTCTAATTCAGAGGGTCACTGGGCCTTATCACATTACTTCCTACTGTTTGAACATCAACCCTCTTTCTGTAACCACAGTCTTAGTTCAGTCTACATCATCTAGACTCCTGTGGACATCTCCTCTTTGGTCTCCACACATCCATTCTCATACTATGTTAGTCAAGCTTCTCTGCCGTCCTTGGAAATATTCATCTGGAATGAACATTTGATGATGTTTTGCTCAGTCTTTTAATGACTTCTCACTGTCAGCAGGATGAAGTTCTTTCTAGTTGGATGGTCTTGGAGGAGATACACAAACTGTGTAATCCTGAAACTCCTCACCTGTAAAATGAGGATTGTAGTGGACTATTGTGAGAAGAGTGAGGTCTGGTGACTTAGTGGTAAAGAGCCGTGCTGCCAACCTAATAGCCGGTGATGTGAATCCACCAGATGCTCCAGGGGAGAAAGATGGACAATCTCCTCTCATTGTGGTTTTGCAGCCTCTGAAAATCCCTGAAAGGTCAGCTATGGGTTGGTTCAGATTCCACAGCAATACATTTTTGTCATGAGAAATAAATGAGGTAATGTGGGTAAAATGATTAGCACAGGGCCTAACCAGAAATGTTCAATGGTAGGGTAGAGGTGATTGTAGATAGTAAGAGAAAGAAGTTTTACTGATATTCCTATAGAGAAGGTGCGTCTGATACAGGCCATGGTCTTCGCAATCACTTGTCATGCATCAGAGAGTTGGACAATGACCAAGGTGGATAGAAGGAGAATTGATGCCTTTGAGCTATGGTGTTGGAGAAGAGTATTGAGAATACCATGGACTGCTAGGAAAACAGATTTGTCCTGGAAAGGGTTAAACTGGGTGGCTCCTTGGATGCAAGGATTTTGAGGCTCCGTCTAACATACTTTGGACATGTTGTGAGGAGAGACCGGTTCTTGGAGAGGGACATCATGCTTGGGAGGGTGGAGGGACAGTGCAGGAGCGGAAGGCCCTCTATGAGGTGGATTGATTCAGTGACTGGGATAACTGGGATGGGAGTGTCAGAGACAGTGCGATTGGCACAGGATAGAGCGGAGTTTAGGGCTGTTGTACATAGGGCCGCTATGAGTTGCAAGCGACTCGATGGCACATAACAACAACAACAACCTATAGAGAAAAGTCTTTAGGATCTGAACCAAAATATATGTCTGCAGGTCTGTCCTTTTTCAAGAACTCCAGACTCGTATGCACCCACAGTGGTTTCACTTGGTTTTATAATGCACACAACAAACTTAATACTTTCAAAACGTATAGCCTATCTCAAAAAATGTTATACCCTGCTTTTCCTAACCCAAACCCTTCACAGCTCTATTGCATTCCTACTCCATATTCAATTTATTGTGTTTTGATATCTTTAAAACCTATCTAGAACTAACTATTCCCACAGCCTCTCCTGCTCCCCCTGTACTGCAATCTAAGCAATTCTCATCCTACTTAGATGTAGTGTAATAGGTTTCTCTTTGTCTGTGGTCTTTCTGGCTCTGAGTTTGTAGATTTGCAAAGATGTACTAAGCCACAATTATTCAGGGATTGAAAAGTTCACTAAACAAATAGATATGTAACACCTTTGCAAAGATTGGAGAGTTTGCTATGCAGACTAGGTAACTGTTGCCTACTGAGAAGATTGGTCAGTTCTACTAATCCTGTTAGGTTTATAATGATTAATCTGACAGGCGCTGAAAAGAACCTCACTACCATCAAGAAGAGTTCAGAGTGGAGTGATATGGAGTGGAGTGTTGTTTGAACCCCAGGCCCCTGTGCTAAGAGGCTCCTAGATCTGAAAAAAGAGTTGTAATACTGAAAGAGATGGTGTGAGCATGAAATGACACAGCAGCATAAATCATGGGAAACAGAGGACCCGTATGAAATGGCTGTGATGGCTTCCCAACCCACAGAGCAAGAGACTGGAACATCTCTTGGGCAAGAATTTTGCTCATGTAATGTTGTACTGATAGGTACAATGCTGATAGAATGAAGAACTGTAACACTGGCCTGAGCAGACCAGAGGTAAGGTTTGAATAGACTTAGTGGCAGAGATTGATAAGGTCTACTTCTGTGCACAGACTAAGAAGCAACTGAGAATGGTTTATGTTGGAGGTAAATTGGCACACTATATACTGTCTTTTGTATTGTTCCTAGAACTTCCAAATTAAACCTGATCCTAAACTGTGCCCATTTACTACCCCTAATGTTGTTGTTGTTGTTATGTGCCATTGAGTCGCTTGTGACTCATAACGACCATATGTATGATATCCCTAAACTCTGCTCTGTCCTGTGCCAATCGCACCGTCTTCGACACACCCATCCAGATTACCCCAGTCACTGAATCAATCCAACTCATAGAGGGCCTTCCCCTCCTGTGCTGTCCCTCCACCCTACCAAGCATGATGTCCCTCTCCAAGGACCTGTCCTTCCTTGCAACATGTCCAAAGTATGTTATATGGAGCCTCAGAATCCTTGCCTCCAAGGAGCAGCCTGGTTTGACCCTTTCCAGGATGGATCTGTTTGTTTTCTTAGCAGTCCATGGTACCCTCAATACTCTTCTCCAGCACCACAGCTCAAAGGCATCAATTCTCCTTCTATCCTCCTTAGTCATTGTCCAACTTTCTGATGCATAACAAGTGATAGCAAAGACCATGGCTTATACCAGACACACCTTAGTCTCCAAAGAGACACCATTGCTCTTCAGTACTTTGGAGAGGTCCCTAACAGCAGACTTTACAATGGCAATAATTCTAATTTCTTGGCTGCTGGTGCCAAGAGTGTTGACTGCGGAGCCAAGCAAACTGAAGCTATGAACAATCTCAATCTCTTCACCATCCATCCTGATGCTGCCAATTGGCCCAGTGGTGAGAATCTTTATCTTCTTGACATTGAGCCTCAATCCATATTGGAGGCTGCAGTCCTTGACCCTCTACAGCAAGGGCTTCAGGTCCTCCTCATTTTCAGCAAGCAGGGTTGTGTGATCTGCATATCGCAGATTGTTGATAGATCTTCCACCAATTTTGACCCCACATTCTCTTCATAGAGCCCAGCCTCCCAGATAATCTGTTCTGCATACAGGCTGAAAAGGTATGGAGACAGGACACATCCTTGGTGTACGCCTTTCCCAATTTTGAACCATACAGTGTTTCCTTGCTCTGTTCTGACGACTGCCTCTTGGTCCAAGTATAGGTTTCACATTAGAACGAGAAAGTGTTCTGGGATTCCCATTCTTCTCAGAGTCTGCCACGACCTAGTTTCAGCAAGCAAAGTTTTGTTATCTGTATAACACAAGTTGTTGATGAGTCTTCCTCCTATCCTGAAGCCACATTCCTCCTCATTAAGTCCAGCCTCCAGAATGATCTGTTCTGCGTATAGATTTAAAGAGATATAGAGATAGGATGCATCCCAGATGTACATCTTTCTTGATCCTGAACTATTCAGTGTTTTCCTGCTCTGATCTAACTACTGCTTCCTGGTCCAAGTATAGGTTTCACATGAGCACAATTAAGTGTTCTGAGAGTCCCATTCTTCTCAAGGTTAGCTACACGCAGTAAGTAAAAGATCTGAAGATAAGATCCTTAAATGAGTACAAAATCCAATGATTTTTAAGAGTAGAGAATGGAAGTCCAAAATCCAAGTGTCTTTGTAAGAGTAGAGGAAGGAAGAAGTCTTGGAGGAGAAGACATTTATAAAGACAGGGATTCAAGTGCTACATCTACAAGGCAAGAAATGGCAAGAATGTTTGGCAGCCACTAGAAACTCAAAGGGAGATATGGGGCATATTCTCAGTGGCTCAGGAAGAATGTTTGATTTTTAACTACTATCCCCCCAAATTGAAAACAAATACTTGGGTTTTTTTTGAGCCACACAGTTAGTGGTCATTTGTTGTGGTAGCTTTAGGGCTGCCCCATGATGAAGCATAATGCCTTTGCCTCCTGCCTCTACCTCTTTGTGCTTTCTTCTCATCATAATAGTTGGAGACATGCTTTTCAAAGGGAATTTGTGTCACATCATCCCTCAGCTAAAAATCTCAAAATGATGCCATCTCAAGGCGCTTTCAAATCTAAAACTCTCACTCCTGTTGTTTTTATAAATCCACCTCTAACTGCCCTCACTCTAGCTTCCTTCTCTCCAGTCAAATAGCCTCCTTCCTGTTCTTTCAACATGCCCAGAAAGCTTCTACACACAGCTTTTGCACTGATTGTACCCTCTCCCTGCAGCACTCTTTTTCCAGATATCCAGATACCTCACACCCTCATCTTCTTCAAGTCTTTGCTCAAATGACACCATTACAGTGACGCTTGTCCTGGTAATCATGCATAACATTGTCAACAAACACACATGTATACACTGTCATCTTCCTGACTTGGGCTTTCTTATCACATTTATCACCTCCTCACATAGTATATTGAAAACCTGCTGGGGGGTCAACCATGGGTTGGTTCCTACTCGATAGTACACAACAACATAGTATACAAGAAATTCTAATGGTAGAGTGCCTAACATGTCAAACTACTAATGGAGAGATTGGCAATGTGAATCCACCAGCCACTCCATGGGAGATAGACAGACAGACCCCTCTTGTAAAGATCTACAGCCTAGGAAACCCAATAAAGATTCATTGATAGTCAGAACTGACTTGAAAGCAGTGGGGTTTAATGTAGTATATAATCTATTTATTTAATGATTTCATTTCCTTACGCCAGAGCATAAGATACATGAAAGCATTTAATTTCATTTGTCTAGTTTGTCCACTGCTTTGTCTAACATTTAGATTAGTGCCTTGCGTATAGCAGATGCTAGTCAACTGGGTTGAATGAGTCTCTTTCCATTGTATCACATGCCATTTTTAGTATTCTACCCCAGAGAGTCTTAGTCTATGCATATTGGGACCTTTGTAGCTCATTTTTCTACAAGACTGTTAAGTTCATTTTCCCTTCCAGGCTGGCTCATGGTGCTAAATAAATATTTGTATAAAATTATTGATTGATTGACTGTAAGTAACTTGAACAATTAAAAGTGCAAATAGAACATCCTACTGTAAGGTTGCTTTTAAATGAATTAAAGTTGCAGTTGTCTGAAAAGATTGATTGATAGCTTCTTTCACAAGACCAAATGTGCCCACTCAGTTTATTCCATCCTCTCTGTTAAGTCCATAGTCTATTTGTTAGATCTTGAAAACTGAGGAAAGCCAAAGTCATGAGGTACATGTTTTTCTCTGAATACTGAGACACATTCTTCCATTCAGTATATAGTGAATATTTTCTGCAACCCTCAGCGAAGAAGACATCCAATGACTTATTCAAAGTCACATACACACAAACACACACATCCCTCCCCCCCTCCCACACACGTTTTGATGGAAAGTAGCATAGACAGAGGACAACAGCGAAGTTATATCTGTGTAGAATGAGGTCCACTCATGGGAGACCTTGAATGCTAGGGTGACATAATTACACTGTACTTCAAATGACAAGAGTCAAGTTTTAGGAAAGTTCGTTTGGTAATTATAAACCAAGAAAGAGAGACAAAGCCAAGCAACAAACGCCAATCCTGTGCTATCAAGGTGCTTCTAACTCATGGTGACCCCATATGATTCAGAACACAAACTGTCTCATGTGGCCAGAAAAAGATCCCAAGCCTATCTTCTACAATGCCTTTGGGTGGCTTTGAAGTGTCAACTGTTAGTACTACAATGCAAACTTTCTGGGGCAAATAGAGTAGCCTCCAGTATGAACTCCCAGTGAACATTCTTGTTAACACTGCAAATAAAACCTATAATAATGGGGTTTTGAAAAAGTATGACCTAAAAAAAAAGAAAAAGTATGACCCACATAGCCTCTGAATAATGTAAGCCTAGTCATGCTGCTCCTCCTACTATCCACCAATAATTTTCCATATCCTATGGACAATAATCTGCTAAATCATTGGAAGAGTTATGAAATTCTACTGCTGTAATCTCAAACTAAATCTTCCTTTGTATTATAAGGAATTGGTGTCATCAGACTGCCAATGAACTCTTTGAAAGGAGATCAAGTCTGCAAACCATTCAGGGTACCTGTGCAAGGGAAGTGCTAAGGATATTACGGAAAGCTAGGTGAACTATTCCCTAGGATCAAAAGCTGCAAAGATCACAGAAGATAAATAACAATCCCTCTAACAACAAAAACAACAACAACCACCACAAAAATAAACCCCAACCCCTCCCAACTGAACAGAAAACCCTTTAGAGAGGCCCTGTGTTACAGAGCCACACTGCTGGGGTAGGGTTTTCTTGGCTCTGATCTTTACAGAAGAAGATTGTCTGACCTTTTTCCTGTGGAGTTGCTGGGTGAATTCAAACCACCAATCTTTTGGTTACTTTCATGTATAAACGGCACCATCCTGGAAAATAGTCATTGCTGTGGAGTCCGAATCAACGCATAGCTGACCTTCTAAGTAAGTTTCTGAACCTGTGAAGCACAGTAGAGGAGATTGCCATCTTTCTGTTATGAAGCACTTTGTGGGTTCAAACTGCCAGAGAGGCTCTGCATTTGGATTAGAAGCACAGCTCTCTATGGATATACCACCAGAACTGCCTCTAAGAAGATGAGGGCTGAGCAAATGTCACTGGAATTGAGATAAGAACACAAAGGAAGTCTGTGTACCACAGCACAGAGTCTAGGATCCCAAAGAGAGAGCACTTGAGCAAGTGAGGCCTGCATCACTTGGCATGGGAGGGAAATGATCATTCTACACTCATGCTTATTTAAGGTGAAGACACAGACTTCTTAATTCAACCCTTGCTGGGAGAATTACTTTTATGCAATAAATATGTTTACTTTTCCTGCCTTTAGAGATGATAATAGAGCAACTATTTAGCTAGAATCACCTAATTAATAAAGAACGGATTTTCTGGGGCTTTGGAGTCACCTGAACATTTGTTGTCTATGTTTCAAACATAGGTAGAGGACAGTAACATGAATAAGTTGCTGATTTCTCCTTGGGTTGTATGTGTGTGTGTGTGTATGCATGTGTGACGTGTGTAGAAGAAAGGGGTCCTCTTCTGACCATGTCACAAAGAATATCCATTGGAAGAGGGCTTCCACTTCCTCCCCAGTGAGATCTCGCTCACCAGACCAACTTCCTGGATCCCTTGTGAGGGTTAAATGAGATAGCGTGGTGTTCCTGAGCACTGGCAGCCTGTCCAGGCACGTGGTGGATGCTCAGTTCCTGTTACCTGGCAGTGAATCTGAAAGAGAGAGAGAGGGAGTGTGTGTGTGTGTGTGTGTGTGTGTGTGTGTGTGTGTGTATGCGCATGCATGTGCGTGTGTGTAAGTATTAAGGGAAGAAATATAACCTTTCAGGGTACAAATGGTCTGATGCATTCTAGTTTCTTTCTAGACCTTAAACTCTAGTCATTTGCATTTTTCTCCTAAAAATTAAAAACACACAAAAAAAGAGTTAATTGAAGACTTTGCTTAACCTGGAGCTCCTGATGGTGCAAATAGTTAACACACTTAACTGTTAACCAAAATGTTGGAGATTCACACCTATTCTGAGACACTTTGGGAGAAAGGCCTGGCTATCTTCAGTCTAAATTAAAATTAGCCATTGACAATTGTATGGAATATAATTCTACTCTGACACACTTGAGTGTATCAGAGTTAGCTCAGAGGTTACTGGTTGGTGATTAGTTAACCTGAGTTTTATTTATAGACTTCTTCCAGGTGGTATAGCACTGGTCTGTGTGTTGCTGTACAGAGGTAACGTAACTTGTGGTTGCTGTGATGCTGAACCCTGTGACACTGATGTGTCAAATGTGTCAAATGTGATAATGGTTACCCACGGGGGAGAGTGTTTGGTGGAGCTTCCCAATTAAAACAAGCCTGGAAGCTGGAGTGGCATCCACTTCTGAAATGGTTTGCCTCTGGAAACTCTATGAACAGTGCTCAGGCCTTTCATTCATAGGGTCGCTATGAGTCAGTCGTCTACAACTCAACGGCACCTAACAACAACAACAACAATGGCAATAGGAAAGTATCTTGGCTAGGACAAAAAGAGGAAGCTTTGAGAATGAGATCATTACTCTTTCGTCCTTAACCCCAGGAGGATGTAGAGGTTTTCCAGGACAGCCTGTCCTTGCTTCAGGATCTGAGAAAGAAAGGAAGGAGGCAGACCAGCCTGGAGACCATAGCCTCTCTCTCTAGGAGCCTATGGCTACAGCTCTGCCTGAATTGGGCTGGCTGTGTTGCTGACTCTCAGTAAATGGAAAAGAGTGAGTTATACTGTGCTAACACTTTCCCAGCCTTGCTGTATGTATTAAACAAAATGGAAAATTACACCTAGGGGCTTTAAAAAAAAATATACACAGGACTCTTTGTACCTGTTCTTTGTTATTAAAAATGTGTTTCTGAAGGGCTAAATTTATAGTTAATTGCAGTTAATTCATTATGTAGCACGATTTTTATTTTCCTGCATAAACCACCAAACCAGAGTGAACCCAACCAATTACTTGAAGTCTCAGAGATATCACAAAAGGAACGACTTAATTCAGTAAATAATTTTAACTTAAGTAATTATTTACTGAAAGAGAGAATTTGCTGAGTGCCTCGGGAGATTGCTTGCGATTGGCCTCATAATAAACCTTCCATGTAATTCTTGATTAATTACTTACACAAGCAACACTTTATTTACTTTGAACAAGTTGGGTTTTAAAGAGAGGTTATAGAAGATCAATGAAAAGACTGATGCAGAACATTCTCAGACATGGCCTCTTAAACATCGGGAGTGGGCTTCCTCTCATTCTGTTCCCACTTAAAGCAAGTCATCCAATCTCCCTCTTATTTCAGTCTTTTTAATAAATTCAAACTTTTGTTCCATATCAGAGCAAAGCTCATCCACTGTATTTTGTCTGATTTTTATGTTTTGGGTTTTTTTCTGCCTAAGACTCTGTGATACCGTAAGTGTTGCAAGCACTCAAATAAATACTGGATAAATGAAAATATACCGCAAAGTCAGCAGCAGCTTTTGGAAAAAAAAAAATTCAATGGCTGTCAAATATAGAGGAGGAATCACAATAGCATTCAGAAGATATTTTAAAAAGTGCAAGATAATTAGGGTATTTTGGAAAGACAGGAAAAATGGCAAAATAAAAATGGCAATGATTTTCAACTTACTTGGAATGTAGACCTGGGATTTTTTTAGATCCTTCTATTAAAGTGTTTTAAGGTGTGTTTATCTTAGATATTAATGTGAGCTGAAAGAGTGTTTGGAGACTTTTGTGTAAACTAGAGGTATGCTGAAAGATCAGAAAGTCACATTTAGGGATTGTCATTTCATGTTTTTACCGTTTCTTGGCCTTGCATAATGGTCTGGGTGTGATACTAATGAGACCAAACTAACACGCGCTCCCGTTGCTCACTGCACATGGTTGCTTCTGCAGCTACACACGAAAAAGAAAAAGGTGACAAAGAAAGTCTTCTCTTGGAGACATCTTTCTATACTAGAGTATCAGGCAATATCAAACTAATTTTATCTTAAATAATATTTTGGGGTTGACCTTTCATTCTATATTTTTTAAATAATTTTAATGAACATTTACAGAGATTTTGGATTTCCATTCATTCATTGCTGCACTTCTCTCCCTGCCCAGCCTTCCCGCCCCGAGAGGAGCGACCTTTCATTTTTTTTATTTGTTCCAAGAACTGTTTTTCTAGCAGAGGAATTAAAACAGATCTATATAACCTTAGTTTGACTTAAACCTAGACCCATGAGTAGATAAATCATAGAGAATGTGCTTCCCATTCAGGGTAAGGGAGATATTTTTGATAGATCTATTAGAAATTTATTCCTTCTGAAGATGATGTGTTTATCAAGCTAATGTTTTTACAAAAAGAATGATGTCTACATGTTGTGACGCTGTGATAGAGACTGGGCCAGGTGAGGTATTAATTGCATGGTGGTCAGTGTGGGTGTTGGTGTTAGAGGAGACCTCTTATCATACCCCATTATCTTTTTCTTTTCTAAATATTCTCTGGCTTATTAATGTCCTTAATGGATGGTGCCAAATACTTAGTACAATATTCCAAATTCAGGGTAAAATTTGATAGAATATCAGTGCCCTTTGATTTAAACCCTCTTGTATTATTAGTAGGGAACTCTGATGACATAATGGTTTAAGGATTTATGCTGTCAAACCAAAGTCAGGGTGTTCAAATGCACTAGATTAGCTGGTCTGTGGGACAGATGGGCAATCTTCTCCCATGTCATGTATAGTCTCTGAAAACCCACTGGAGGATCAGCTATGAGTCAATTAAAACTCGATGGTTATGAGTTTATTCTTGCGTTATTAATACAGCCTAGTCCAGAAGGATCTAGCTCTGCCTATACACCTAGGCCAGAAAGACACCATTCTGATGTTTGAATGAAAATCAGCGGAGTACCTATTTAATATCAACCTAGACCTCCAACATGTGACCTCATAGGATGCATATTTAGTATTAGAACTTTACATACCACTGCCTTTTTTCTCTCTTTGGTTTTCGAGTACAATTTTATCGGATTCTTTTTATTTTTTTGAGAGGGGAAGGAAAAGATAATTTTGAATGCTGATTTTATCCTCTAGAGTAATCAAGAAATGCTCTTTCTCTTTTAGGTCTTTGAGTTTTGTAAACTTGTCTTTTACATTTTCACCCATGTCAGGATAAGGCCTTGACAAATTGTGTGAACTATCTCTTGGGAACTTCTTCTGGGTTATACAGTCACAAGCCTGACAAGATAGAGAAGAGCTTGCTATACACATTTAATTCAGTTCTTTCATTTTATTCATGAAGAGACCCAGATTTATTTTTTAAATTAATAATGTTAAAGCAGTGATGTCTTAGATGGTTAGTTATAAGTCCACATATATTTGTTGGCCACACTTTTTTGTTTGTTCTGACCATGTTTTACTACTTTAGACTATATTTTTTAGTAATTTCCTTTAGATTCCTGTGTTTTTCAAGTTTGTTCACAAAGCATTATAAAAAGCCTCATTGAAATTGATACACACTGTATGCATAGCATCTAACACTTACTGAATGGACCGGTTTAAATACCCTAAAAAACACTCACACACGTACGCATACATGTACACGCACATGCCAAGTCGATTGTTTTGGCTTCTCTCTAACTTTAGTGACTGCATTTTTTTTTTATTTCCAAAGGTTCATAAACCATCTCTTGAATTCTTTAAAGATTCTTCTAGAATTTAGGTCAATCTACCATGTGTCAAATACTTCCATATTCAAGTTCATCAAGTCTAGAACACAAACTAGCTTCTAGATAAAATTGTTTCACTATTTTTTAGTAATGGTAAAGGAACTCCCAGACTTTTTTATTCAGTACATTTCAAGATTTAGTCTAGGATTTGGGGTCCCTGTGGACTATATCACTAGAGCCCCTTTTAAAAAATGACTGAGTCAAGGCTTTACTATGTCCGCTTAACTTTCCCAAAGCCAAAGTATCCCTCTGTGGATAGTTCTTCGTGCTCCTAAAATGGACCTTTAATAGTAGGTGGTATGGAAGAATGAGCGAAAGAAACCATGAAATAGGAAGATGTGTGATAAAAAAAAATATCCCAAACCCACTGCGGTGGAGTCAGATCCAATTCATAGCACCATAGCGAACCTCCACCAGGTCACCTGGTTTCGAGACTGTAAACCTTTGCTGGAGGAGAGTGCTCTTTTCTCCCACAGAGCAGCTGGTAGTTTTGAACCACCAGCCTTTCGGTTAGCAGGTGGATGTGTTATGCACTGTGTCACCACAGCTCCTTGTATGACCACTAAGAGTTACAAGGATGGGCCTTGTCTGTCTGAAGAATGAGCCTTGCATCAGATGATCTCCTTTTTACCACCCTGTCCTCTCACCAGTTGGAGCAGACTCCGGTTTCTTGATCCAGCCTTATTCTCGTTACACTCTTTGCAGTTTTAACCACCCTGCCATCCCCTTACATCTCCTCTTCGCAGACACACTTCTTAGAAACCTAAATTACCCCCAAAAAGAAGGGAGCCATTGATAAATCTCTGTGGGCGTCTGTGAAGGCACACATCATCCAAATGACAGGTCTGCATGTAAACAGCTGCAACTCATGAAAATAGTTTTTAATCTACTTGAAAGGCATAGTCACAGAAGGAATCAGGTTCCCTCCAGGTATGTGGAAACTCTTTGAAAGTAGAGCTGCTACAGCAAAAATATAAGTCATTAAGAGATTCTGATTTTTTATGAACCTTTTTCTTCTATATTGTACTCCTCCCCAGTATGCAAACATATCTCTGGAGGGCATTTGACTGGAGGAATAAGAAAAGGGAGTTAGGGAATGAAGTTTTAGGCACCTTCTCAGCAGATCAAGGCCACGTTCAATCAGTTGGGCACTGCTTGCTTTTCCACCAAAAGCCTATGTAACTTTGTTTCCTGTCTCTTTTTAACACTCCATTGCTAGTCACACTAGCTTCGTCATTGTTTCTAACTTCCTAGGCCTCTGTGCCACCCTACCAAACTCTCACCAGTGTTTTCTGAAGGTTCAGTTGACATAGGATAGGAAACAATTGCTGAGATCAAAGTGGCCTCAACTCATGGTGACCTCAGGTGTCTCACAGATGGCTGAGAGGCACAGATACTTAATGACTTCTTCTTTTTTTTTTTTTTTTTTTTTTTTTTAGTGGATGGCTAGGATGTTCTTCCAGGGCATTGCTGGGTGCTCTTGAACTTTCAACCTTTGGGTTAGCAGTTGAGTATTTTAACATTAGACCCACTCCTGGTCTCCCAACTTAGGTTGTGCCTACTTTCAGTTTCAATTGGCGCTATTTGATTACCTATTAAAGTGGCCTCACCACTCTCTCACATCAGTTAACAATATAGGAAAAAAGAACGGGTTTCCCCGCACTCTTTCTGAACACTTGCTGCTAATTAAAGCTGAACTTAACAGTTATTTGCTTTGTGTTGGCATGACACATGCTTTCTGTTTATTAAATCACTTATAATAGGGAAGTTCTGGTGGCCTAGTGCTAAGAAGCTATGCTACAATATTGATGGCACATAGTTCGATTCACCAGTTGCCCTGCAGAAGAAGGACGGGCAAAAAAACTGCCTTTGAAAACTCACCTGAGGGTCAGCTATGGGTCAATCCCAACTATATGATACACAACACAATATTCATGATCACCCAATGGGGTAGATATTAATATCACCCCTTTTCAGGACCAGAGTTGTGGAGAGTCTTGTCCAGGGACACACGAGAGGACAGCGGTAGAGCTGAATCTGGATCCAGTAACTGGCTTCTTTACTCACAAGTCCATTAGCTGGTTGTGACTCAACTGAGGGCTGAACTTCCTATATTGTGGCTGTTTTGATTTGCATTTCCCTCATTGTTCAGTAGGCTGAGAACTTTTTCAATTGTCTACTAGCCATCTAGGCTTTTTGAGGGTGGTTGCTTGTGCATACATTTTGTTTGTTTTCCTACAGTGTGGTTTATTGACTTATAGCTCAAGAAATGATACCCTTCTAACTTCTTTGTTGAAAACTACTTACTGATACATGAATTAAAATGACCAGCGCAGGCAAGATAGTATTAATCATCAAACCTGTTAAATGCCAGTTATATGAAATTTAAATATGCTGGTAGATTTTCAAGAAATTTTTATGCATTGTAGACATTCATTCATTCACTCAATGTTTTGGATTTTTAATGTTTTTTAATTGAATGATACTTCTGAACCAGGAGCTATGCTACATATAAGAGAAACTTTAATATAATGCAAAGAAGCACCATAGATCACACAAGCGATATGAGATCTTGTTCCAAGCAGAGCTACTAACCTTTATAGCAAATTAAATTTACCATGAATGTATGCTAATTGTTTTCACCTGTTTTTGCCAACAACCTTCTGCTAAAAATATGTAGACTATCAATTAACCAACATAAGATCTGACAATGTAAATATTTTTTAAAGTTTATGTATTGTTGGCCTTTCAGAGAAGAACAACTCTCAGAGAATATTTATTTTCAGTCTCTCCCCCCCTTCTTTCTTTTATAAAAAAAAAAAAAGACATTCCTGGAATGTCAAAATATGGTGCTCTGCACAGACCAGATGCTAAAAAACTATGTATGGATATTTTGAATTACTATATTTGAGCAGGAAACTGTCTGTGGTAGCAAACTGAAAACTTCAGGAATAGTTTTACTTTTTTAAATGAAGACAGATCCAGTGGATTTTACATATTTCAAGTACATATTTATCTTGAGCAGAAAGAAAAGAAAATCCGCATTCTCCTTGATATTTATCCAGAATAGCCCCTAAATGTAGCACATTTAACGACTCCTGGTTTTTTCTATATATGGTGGGCAGGAGCACCCAAATAAAACCTTAGAGCTCATAGAATCATAGGGAAGACACTGCCATTCAGAAAGATACGTTTTCTTCCTTGAAGTTCTTTTTGGCAGCAGACATGAAAGGACAAGGATCCCCTTGAGAGATATCATACGGATGACATGCCAGGAATTGTCAAGGGCCCTGAAGTGGAAGGAATAGCACAGGCAAAGAGACATCAAAGGTGTATTCATGGCAAAGGTTCAAACCATTCTTTATCTGAGTGACAAACCCAGGAAATAAGAAAGCCTGAAGAAGGAAGAGGAAAATTTTTGAGTCAAAGTTTTGGGGCAGCTGAATTATCAGGTGTCAATGAGTGGATAGAGAATCTGGAAGAATAATAAGAACAATATTAAATGGATAGAAGAAAATAACTTTTGTGGAGGTATGCTTTTGCATACAATTGAGTCAGAACCAACCCATAGCTGACCCTCTTGTGGGTTTTCAGAGGCAGTTAATCGCTTGGGAGGAGATTGTCCATTCTTCTCCCATAGAGCAGCTGGTGGCCTCAAACCATGTGCCTTTGGGATTGCAGCGCAGCTTTTTACCACTAAACCATCAGAGCTCCCTGTGGAGGTATAGAGCCTGCTATTAATTGTCTTCAAAGGAGCAATTGATGAGACTAATGTCCTTGATTCTACCTGGTCAGCAAATTCAGGGAACACCTTCCTTAAATCTGCCTCCAACCTCAAACCTTGCAAACACAATGCTCATACCCCATTTTAGCAGGGTGACACAGGACACAAAATTGATAGAATATACAGTGAAACCTCCTGGAAGCTAGCCCCAAAGCCATAGAAACTTCCAGAACTGTACTATAGAAACCAAAAGTTCTGTATGCTTCTCTGTGGAGTGACACTCCGATGTCAACAAGGTGGTGAAAAGGTGTAAGAGCAGAGATGTTACTCCTGAGCTTGTTCCTGCTGCGGGTGTGGTGTGGAATCCATGAGAAGAGAGACATCTCATGAAACTTTAATTATGGGACGCCATCATTACTACACACAAGGGGCTCTTGTTTTCTAAGAGCAGTGCCTGAGTGTTTCAGAGATTATCTGGAGGAAGTATTGGCTGGAGGACTCCCTGACAGTCTTGTTGAGCCTTCAGACCTTTAGTATACAAAGCTGTCTGGGATGCTTCCAACCAGAATACTTTCTCTCTTACCTGGGGTAAGCTTGTGTGGCGGTCTGAAAGTTCTTCCAGTCTTTCCCAGCTCCTTCTGCAATTCTTCTCACACAGACACTTCCCCTAGTGACATTTTTGCATGCTTAATCTTGTGGCTTCTGCTGCTCAGGGTACCCAGACTAACAAATTGGGGCTTAACAGGGTGGAGGAGGAATCCATTAATGATATGTTGTTGTCATTGTGTTGTTATGTGCCATCGAGTTGTAGGCAACTCATAGTGACCCTATGAATGAAAGTCCTCGACACTTGCGTATGTGACTTTCATTCTTTTTCCAGGTTCATAGGATTTCTGGAGGCAAGCTATTTATAGAAGTGGATGCCACTCCAGCTTCCAAGCTTGTTTTAACTGGGGAGCTCCACCAAACACTGTCCACTGTGGGTAGCCATTATCGTATTTGACCAGTGTCACAGTGTTCGCTTCACAGTGACAAGTTACCTCTGTACGGCAAGTGGCCATGCCAGGGTTATACAACCTAGAAATCTGCACCAAAAACAATGAAAAGCAGTCCCGAGGGCCATTTAATGATATAGGTGTCAGAAAGGAAGACACTTCCTAGGAAGAAAAGCACACAAGTGAAGAAAATGAGGAGAAAGAGAAGAATCCAAGGTCTGAGATGTTAAGGAAGAGGATTCTTAAAATCACCTAGTCCCATTAATATGCCCTTGAACCTGTTACTGCCCATTGCTCCCCCTCCCCACAGAATCCCACCCTCTGACCTCCCCTTCCTGCCTTTGCATTTCACACTTCTAGCTCCCCTTACACCAACAATTCTTCCATTCTATAAAGATACACAAGGGGGCTCTGGAGGCCTAGAGGGTAAGAAGTTGCACTGCTGGTGTAAAGGCAAGTGGTTTGAATTCATCAGCAGCTAATCAGGAGAAAGATGGGTTATCTCCTCAATTCTCTGAACTCTGAGGTTTTATTTGGGTGCCCTTGGCCACTTGACAGTGATTTTAAAGCCTCTGAAAACCCACTGGAGGGGCTGTTATGAGTCAATTCTGACACATGGTAATGAGTTGAATTGTTTTTGCTGAACAAGATATACAACACACTGATCTTGCCTGCCAACTTTTCACTGTTCCACACTCTCCATTCCCCATGCCACACTCCCTTCCTTGTTAGTGCTTTGTTTTCATCTCTCTCATATGTTAACGTGCTATCCTTCTTCACCTCATCCTTCATTGTGTTGTTATTGTTAGGTGCCATCTAGAGTTGAGTATGACTCATAGAGAGCCTATGAGCAACAGATCTGAACCCTGTCCTATCCTGTGCCTTCTCCATACTTTCTTCTTTTTTTTTTTAATTTTAATAGTCTTAAGGAACATTTACAGAGATTTTGGATTCTCATTCTGTCATTGCTGCACTTCTCTCCCTGCATACTTTCTGACACACTTGAGCTCATTGCTTTAGTCACTGTGTTAATAAGGAATAGTCTCTCCTAACAACATACTCAAAGTATGCAAGATGAAGCTTTGTAGTCTTTGCCTTCAAGGAGCACTCTGGCTTCTCTTTCTCTAAGACTTATCTGTTCTTTTTGGCAATCCACAAAATGTTCAGTACTATTATCCAATACCACAGCTCAAAGGCTTCAGTTCTTCTTCTGCCATGCTTTTATACTGTCGATCCCTCAGATGCATGAAAAGTGATTAAAAATACCATGGCCTGAATCAGGCCCACCTTAGTCTTCACACTGACATCATTGCTCCTCAGTAATTTGGAGAGGTTCTTGACTGCAGACTTTCCCAGTGCAGCATGTCTTCTGATTTCCTGACTGCTGGTGCTAAGGTTGTTGATTGTGAATCCAAGTAAGAGGCAGTGGTTGAAAATGTAATTTTTTCCCCTCCATCTATTGGTCTAGTGACAAGAATTTTTGTTTTCTTGACATTGAGATGTAATCCATACTGAAAGCTATAGTCTTTGATCTTCTGCAGAAAGTGCTTCAAGTCCTCCTTACTTTCAGAAATCAAAATTGTGTCACCTGCATAATTCAGGTTGTTGATTTGCCTTCCTTCAAACTTGATGCCACATTCTTCTTCGTAGAGTACAAGCTTTGTGAATTATTTGCTCAGCATAAGGATTCCATAGGTATGGAGAAAGGATACATCCCTGATTAGGTCTGACTCCCACATATTCCACACCTGCACAAATAAAGTTTAAAATGGCCGAGGGGTGGGGGTGTGGGAAGCAAACAACAAACTAACCCTGATATCACTTTAGCCTATATCCTCTTGTTGGCCCTCTGCTCTGCTGGGGAGTCCTGTAGAATTTCCCTAACCTGCCACTCACTGTCTCAACTTCTATTCTTAAATTTTTCCTCCTCTTTCCTTCCATTTGATGCCTTTATTTCACTGAGAAAATTCAGGACATCAAATGATAATTTCTACTTGTTTCTGTTGTCACATCTATGTACAGTCCTGCTTTAGTACTTATTTATTTCTTCCTCCTGCCCACTACACTGGGTGAAGTGCTCATATCTCAGCTAAAGCTGACTGCTCCAGTTGTACACATAATCTCCCTCCAATTTACTCTAGTCCATTTGTCTGTCCTTGTGTTCTGTTGCTTCTGCTTCATTAACTTTCTCTCAGTATTGGTCTTCTCATCAGTATAAACAACAACAACAACAATTCATTGCTGTCCAGTTGGAACTAACTCCCAGCTGACCCTCCTGCAAGTTTTCAGAGGCTGTAAATCACAAAAGGAGATTTCCCATCTTCCTTCCACGGAGTGGCTGGTGGATCTGAACTGTTAGTTTTTGGGGTGGCAGCACCACCCTTTACCCACTAGGCCACCAGAGCTCTCTACCAGTATCTAAAGTGTTAAAATGTTATTGTTGTGTACTGCTAAGTTTGAACCAACCCATAGTTGAGCCTCCAGTAGGTTTTCAGAGTCAGTTAATCAAACAGGAGGAGATTGCCCATCCTTCTCCTGTGGAGCAGCTGGTGGATTTGAACCTGATGTCTTTGGGATTGCAGTGCAGTTTCTTATCACTAGGCCATGCTACCAACCATTTATATTTTAAACATACAATGTTAAAATATCCCCTGTTAAAAACAAATTCGTACTCAAGATATTAACCCATTTCTCTGCTCTGTTTCACATCTAAAACTTATTCTCAAAAAGTTCTGTAAGCTTTTCACTACCTGAAGCTTCTATGTTCTCTATTCTCATTTTCTTTCAGTCTTGGATAATGGGTCTTTCAGCCCTACCAGTCCAGTGAAATAGTTCAATATTCTTGCCAAACCCAGTGACAACCTTTATTTTCTGAAATCCAATGGCCAACCCTCGGGCCTCCTCTTAATTGGCCAGCGATCAGTGTTAGCTGACAAAGTAAACCTCTTAGTCCTTTCAGTCTCTTTATTTGATGTCCTGAATGCCTTGCTGCTCCTTCTCAGCCTCTGCTGATGGTTCCTCCTCCCCTCCTAACTTTCCAACATTGGTGTGCTTTCCTGGAACTTAGTCACCAGGCCTCTTGTCTGTACTTCCTTCCAGTTTCGTGATCTGTAACACAGAGGTGATAATGGTGCCTGATTCATAAGATGGCTGTGAGGATAAAATTACTCTGTGTATTGAAAGCATTAGAAAGAACCTTTGGTGGTGTAGTGATTAAAGGGTTTAGCTGTTAACCAAGCAGTAGGCAGTTTCAACCCAACAGCTGTTCTATGGATGAAGGATGTGGCATTCTGATTCTTTAAAGATTTATGGTCTTAGAAATTGTATAGGCAGTTCTAACTCTGCATTACAGGGAAGATATGAGTCAAACTCAATGGCAGTGTTTCCCCACCCCTACCCATGGTGTACGTATACATAAGTAATAGATAAGTGACGTGTCAAATGCAATGATGGTTACCCATGGTGGGCAGTGTTTGGTGGAGCTCCTCAATTAAAACAAGCTTGGGAACAGGAGCGGCATTCACTTCCAAAATAGATTGTCTCCGGAAACTCTATGAATTTGGAGAAACAATGGAAGTTATACAAGTGTTCAGGTCTTTCTTTCATAGGATTGCTATGAGTCATATACAATTCGATGGTACTCAACAACAGTTAAGGTTCCAGTCCTTGGGAAATGACATCATGTTGAGAGAAGTGCAAGGTCAGAGAAGAGAAGAAGATCCTCAACATGATGGATTGATATGGTGACTGTGACAATGGGTTCGAGAGTGTCTCGGATAGTGGGGATGGCGTAGGATGGGGCAAGTGTTAGATCTGTTGTTCACAGAATTGCTGTGAGTCATAGAGAGAGCTCAGTTGGCTAGTGGACAGAAGGTGATGCTACCAAGCCAAATGTGGGTGATTTTAATCTGCAGCCTCAGGCCTGGCTTTAATTGTTTTTGGTCAAACATTCTTCTAAGTAGTATAGCACTGGTCTGTCCATTTGCTGTACAGAGGTAACTCGTGGTTGCTGTGATGCTGAACATTGTGACACTGATGTGGCAAATGCTATAATGGTTACCCATGGTGGACAGTATTTGATGGAGCTCCCTGATTAAAACAAGCGTGGAAGCAGGAGTGGCATCCACTTCCAAAATAGCTTATCTCCAGAAACTCTATGAACTTGGAGAAACAATGAAAATTATACAATTGTTGAGGTCTTTCATTCATAGAGTCGCAATGAGTTGTCTATGACTCCACGGCACTTAACAATAACAACAACAGATAAGTGTTATTTATTCTATTATTGTTAATACAGCTCATATTTAATTGTCGTTTATACCAGGAGTCCTGATAGTATAGTTGTGTTATGTGTTGGGGTACTAACTGAAAGGTTAGAAGTTTAAATTCACCAGCCACTCTGAGGGAGAAAAATAGGTAGTCTCTTCCTCTAGTAAATATTTACAGCTTCAAAACCATGATATAGTGTCAACATAAGTCAGAATTAATTCAGTGGCAGTGGATTTGTTCTTGTAGGGATATATATGACTTCTACATTTTTATCTCTAATTTATACTTAGCTAAACTCCAGGCAGGTGAATCTGACTGCTTGTTTTACAGTTCCACTGGTTGTGACTAGCATGGATAATAGACAATGTGTCCTCTCCCTCCTGCAACATGATCAATCTAATTGAGTTCCTCAAACCCTACACTTCTCCCACACTTCCCTATGAAGGATCTTCTTCCTCTTAGTAATAAAAACTCCATTTTTTTTCTCTCAGCAACTCAAGCTGAGAAAACCTTGAAGGAGGGTTTTAAAACTGTTGACACTGGTTCTGTCACAATCAGTAAGGTGAAATTTGAACAGACTAAAAAAATTTTAAAATTGAGTTAAATTAGACGAAAACCTAAATGGCAAACTTATGGATAAGAGTCCTGGAATATGAACTCAGAAGAGGAGGAGTGAGTCCTTTCAGGAATTTGATGCAGGAAATGCATATTCAAAGTGGCAAAATGAACATCTATCTTTGAGCCAAGCACTGCTGTTTTCTACTATGGTGTTGAAGAGCTTTGATAGCTAAGCAACACATACGCTGCCCTCGTTTATAAGAAAGAGATTAACTTTCTAGCCAAAAGTCAACCAGAACTTTTTTGCTCTTCCAGTTCTTGTTCTGGTCCAATAACGTTTTAAAAGTTCATGTCCATTCAGGTTTCCTTTTGTTAACCATGACTAAATTAGGAAAGACTAGTCTAAAGCTCTACCATGAAGTAATTATTGATGTGCCCTTTTCTCACATAGTCCATCAGGAATTTCTCTACTATGCCAGATGCCACACCTTGGTTTGAATTTGCAAAAGATCCACAGGAGAAAGACGAGCAGTCTCCTCCTGCATGATTTACAGCCTCAGAAACCCACTGGCAGATCAGCTATGAGTTAATTCTAATCCAATGGCAAAGGGAGAGACCTTCAAGCCATTGGCAAATCCTATTGGCTCCATCTCCTGAAGATCTCACAAATCTAAATATCCTTGTCAGCTACTTTATCTCCATTATCTTGCATTTGGATTACTGCAAATGATCTGAATTTATTTTCTTGCTTCTAATCTTACAGGACTAACTCAGAGCAATGGCCTAGATGGGTCATGCCATTACACTATTCACCACCACCAAGTTTGTTGGTTGCCTGTCTTTCTCTTTAGGATCCATTGATGGATTCGAACCACCAGCGAGGTACAGCCCACTTACTATGGACTAAGCCTGGAGAGATCCCTGATCTTTGCTTGCCATTTATGTTCTGCTTCATCTTTTCTTCGTAGCACTTATCACCATCTGCCACATGACTCTTCTTTAACAAGAAGCAAACTCTATAAGAGCTGCTTCACATAGGAGATGCTCAATGAAGATTTGCTCAAGTAATGATTCAGAGAAGTTGAAAAAGAGAATGAGGGTTCATGTGATGGAATAACTGCAAGAGGAGTAAGTTTGGACTATAAAGTTTCGCTGGAAGAATGTTTTGAGAGCAAGAGGCAAGGAAATAGTTCAAATGCAATTGAAGAGCTTTTCATTCGGGAAAAGCATAACTGATGCCAAAATCAGGGCTCTTTCCAAAAACATAATGCTGTCTCTCTAAGCCTCAGTCTTCTTATCTGCCAATGAGGATAAGAGTGCCACTGCCTCTCAGGGTTGTCATGAGATTCAAATGAAACAAAGCCGGCCTCAGGTCTGGCATGTCCTGGGTGCTCAATGAAGCAGGCACAAACCCCCATGTTCTTGCCACAGTGCAACTGAGATTAAGTACCAGCCACTTTCTGCTCCGTGCAAAATTATTAGATCACAGAAAAGCAGCTCAGGTGAGAGGAAGGGTCCCTGGGGTAGAGATCACTGCAGGATTTAAAATGAACTGTGGTAGAGAATGAAGGTTGGGGCTGGGAATGAGGTGGAAGCACATTCAGCTGGTGGGGGCTGGGCTGGGACTTGTCATCCTCCTGTTTGTAGTCAAAGGAGCCCCCTTCAACAAAGGGAGACAAGAAGTGATGTTTCTGTATTCGGAACGCTGACATTGCTCCAGAAAGAAATGAGAGGAGATTATGCAGGAAGGGAATTGAGTCTGTCAGGAGCTTCAAGAAAGAAAGGGGAGAAAAGATGTAGAAAGGAGCTGTTTGTTGCTTTTTGTTCAGGTTTTTATCTCAAGTGCCTATTTATAAAAATGATCCCTCTTGCCCAGCCTCTCTCACTCAGCCTGGACGCTCTCTCCTACACCATCTCCCTACCCAGTTCTTGTTTGAGTTAAAGCTCTTTCCTTGATTAAATAATGAATAAAAGCTCCTTCCAAGTCTGACTTTCCTGGTCCTTGGGAGAAATTACAGATATATGTACATACATATACATGCAAAATAGCCTGACACAAAGAGGCTCAAGATAAATAGGTTTTGAGGGTATTTTTTTTCTTTCTCTTCTTTTAAGGAAACACTGTCCATAAACTACACTCACAAACAACACACATTTAAACCAAGGCTCACTAGCCTAAGTGTGGTTAAATACTTGAATTTAATAAAGCTGTTGGGTTAAGTGCTTGTGTTTTTAGTTATAATTATGACATTTATTTTAAGAAATGAGTTGGGTGTTTCTCTTCTCCGGCCACCCTCTCTGTCAGGTGCTGAGCTATACATGCAAGGCAGCAGCTTCTAATTCATGGCCAATGTTTCTATTTGGTCTTCTTTTCCCAAGGCTCATCAATTAAAGCAAAACTGTTTGCAGTGTACCATCTGCACAGCTGCTGTATCTTTAATCTAGCAGAACTGGTCCTGCATGTGATTTCCCCATGCTCAACTTCTTTAATCATGTCCCCCTGCTGTAAGGAGGGAGAAAGTAATCCCAGCTGCCCCACCCTTCTGCCTGAGGTGGCCTTACCCTTTAACTCTGCCTAGTTTAGAAGGGAATTCTCTTCCTCTATTATTCACTGGCAATGACAGAATGGGATTCTAAAAAGATATTTTATGCATGTACTGACGAAAGACAAAGCGTTTTATGAAATGAATTAGCAAATCATGTACAGATTTCTGAGCCTTTGTTAATTCATGTTTAGCTGCATATTAGTTTAACAGTATTTTACTACTAAGAAACTTAGTAGAAGTACAGTTATGAAATGCAAGACTTTTCATTTGCATATGTTAGTTAACATCTATCTGTCATCATATATCCACATATCTATCCACCCATCTAGCAATTATTTATTGGCTAAATTATTTAGGCACTAGACACATAAGGATAGGCAAAAATAGTATCATTTAAGACCTAATGGAGATCTTTGTATATTGGAGAAGACAGAAGTCAATCTTAATAATCACCCTAATAAAAAAATAATAATAAACTGAGGAAAATGGTGGAAAACCCACATGATTTAATGAGTTTATTATTAGATTGCTGTTGTGTACCATAGAGCTGAACCTGACCCATAGCTGAGCCTCCAACAGGTTTTCAGAGGCAGTTAATCGCATTGGAGGAGATTGTCTATCCTTCTCCCATGGAACAGCTGGTGACATCGGACCACATGCCTTAGGGATTGAAGCACAGCTTCTTGACACTAGGCCACCAAAGCTCAGAAAAATTGTATTTAAAATGCAATCAAAGGATGAGTAGGACTCAAAAAAGTAAGACTATATTATTCTCTGCTAATATTAAAGGGAAACTTGGGGAACATAAGGAATTTGAGAACCCCAAAGAAATCCAATGGCTCTGGCCTCAGAGATCAAGAGGGAGAGAACTGTAAGAGAAAAGCTTGAAAGAGTAGTTAAAGAGCAGCTATGGAGTTGCCTATTGCTGCATAACAAATTACCTCTGATTTAGCAGCTTAAAACAACAAACATTTGTTATATCAGAGTTTTTATGCATCAGGAATTTGGGAGTAAATTAGCTTAGAAGTTGTGGTTCAGCTTCTCTCAGGAAGACACTGCCCAGACCTGTAGTCGTCTGAACGTTTGTTTGCCTCTGGAGTGTCTGCTTCCAAGATTGCTCAGGTCCATGGAGGACATCATGCTTGGGAGAGTGGAGGGCAGGCGCAGGAGGGGAAGGCTTTCTGGGAGGTGGATTGATTTGGTAACTGGGGCAATCGAGATGAGTTTGTCGGAGACAATGAGATTGGCACAGGGCAGAGCAGAGTTTAGAGCTGTTGTACATAGGGTCGCTATGAGTCCCAAGCGACTGACAACAAACTTGGTAGGAGGTCTCAATTCCTTATCTTGTTTGCCTCTTCAGAGTATTCCTTGAGAGACCACATGACTCATCAGCTGGTTTCTTCCAGAGAAACTGGTTCGAGAGACAGAGTCAGAGAAAAGAGAGAATAAGCAAAGAGGGAGCCATCCATCTTTCATGTCCTAGTTTCTGAATAATATACTGTTACTTCCACAACATTCAAAAGGGAAAATATCAGGCTCTACTATTTGAAGGGCAGAGCATCAAAGAATATTTGGATACATTTTAAAACCACCATGCAGACCATAAAGCATTTTATAGTCTTGCTAAGGATTCTGGTATTCATCCTTAGAGCCTCCGGAAGCCATTGAAGCTTTTTAAGCATGAGGGCTGCACTATCATATCAGATCTACAAGTTAAAATCCCCCCTGGTTGCAAAGCAGACGTTTGATTAAAGAACGGGCAAAGAGGTGGATTGAAAATTCATATAAGTGGTCCAGGTAGGAAGGAGGTGAAGGATGTTTGGATTAAGGTGGTGGCAGTCGAAACCAGGGAAAGTCAATAGATTAAGAACACATTTAGGATCTGAAATGAACTACCAGGACTCGCTGATAGATTGAATATAGAAGGTAAGAATATGGATGAGTCAACAGTGATATTTAGAGAGCTGGCTTGTGTCAGTGTATTGGAAAAGAGATGGCTGAGCTAAGGGGTGATGGATGAGGTTTGTTTAGGTTTGGGGGTGATAGTAGGAAGATTATGATTTTGTTCTGGTCTTATGATGTGGAAACTTTTGGCCAACCAATTGGAGTCACCTGTAGTACTCAGATGTAACACTCAAGAGGAGAATGCTGAACTGAAGATCTAAGTCTATGAGTCTATGAGGTGACACCAAGGGAAGTCATGGCTGAGATTGGACAAGAATAAGAGAAAAGTGAGAGGAGAAATGGGCCTAAAACCAAGAGGTCAACGAGCTCTAGCGCATACAAACACAGGATTTTTAAGTCTTCTTCCTCTATTTTTATTGCATGCTTTAAATTTAAAAGAATTCTTTCTTGTCACTAGGTGCAGTGTGTCGACTACAACTCATAGTGACCCTTGAAAAACAGATCTGAACTTGGCCTGTCCTGTGCCATTCTCATAATTTCTGCCATACTTGAGCCCATTGCTGCATTCATTGTATCAATTCATCTGGTTGAGGGTCCTCCTGTCTTTCTCCAACCCTTTACCTTTCCAAACATGATGTCCCTCCCCAAGGGATAGCCTCTCCTGGCAATATACACAAAGTATGTGAGATGAAGTTTGTCATCTTTGCCTCCAAGAAGCACTCTCAGTGCTACTGATAAAAAGCACTTGATACACGCATTACTTAACTGTACCTTTATGTTGCTGCTGTTGCTGTGTACCAGTGAGTTGAATCCCATCTATAGCTGACCCTCCAGCCAGCTTTCAGAGGGAATCAATGCATAAGAGGAGATTGCCCATCCTTCTCCCATGGAGCAGCTGGCGGATAGAACTTGGTATAAAACATATGAGATCAAGTTGACTGTAAGAGAGGGCCCCTAATGTTATTATACAAAATGTGTCTGTTCATTTCACCTGGTCTTTTGTACAGGGAAGGATACTGCCTTCTCCAGTTCGTGAATGGCTACACATGTTCTGGAAATAAATCCAAAGCATCTTCATACCTTTTAGGTAGAAGACTTTAGAACAGTTGCTTGGATTTATAGGTATGAATATGGGGTCTCTCTCATCCTTCATCCTTCTTTTGGGTCAAGAATGAGCTTAGATTATGGCCTTGAGGATGATGAAGACATCTGAGAGACCTAAGGGGAAAAGCAGCAATAATGTAGGAATGAGATTTTCCTGAATTAGACCAACTCTCTTTAAACGACTACATTGACCACACATGATACAGGGGAAGACCTGTGGTAATAAGACTCCATCCAGGAGCCTAAGAAACAGATAAAGAGATGTAATTTTCTCAGAAAGATCTGTAGTCATGCTGTAAGAGGCTAGAATGTGTGCCCCAATGCACAGATGTTTGACTGAGCTCCTTCTCTGTGGCTAGTTATGGGGAAGTGGGTGGACAAAGGAGGGTACCTTCTAAAAGAAAAGTGAAAATGTGTTAATTCTGACCTGAAAATTCATGGTGACAGAGAACCATCTGAGACTGCATATAATAACATGGCATTTTAGGATAAAGCATATTCAAGCAGTTTCTTTCAGAGACAATTGTTTTCATAGCCTTTAATATTCCATATGGAACTTTGATGGCCTAATTCTAGGGAGCTGTGTTGCTAATTCAAAGGTGATTTCTCTGTGGCAGTTCAAATCCACCAGTGGCTTCACAGGAGAAAGATGGACAATCTCCTTCTATGCAATTTACAGCCCTTGGAAGGTCAGTTGTGAGTCACTTCAAAGGCATGAGTTTTATCAATTCAGTTAAATATTTTATATAAAGAGTCCTTATGTATAACTTGCTGGTTGTCAATGATTAGTGGTTCAAATCCACCAGCCGATCCCAGGAGAAAGGTGAGCAATCTCTCCACGTAGATATGGACAGTCTTCAATATCCATGGGAGGACTGTGGTGTGTGGGGACCAACTTGATGGCAGTGAATTTAGTTTGGTTAATATCCTGTGTAATTTACTTATTTACCATGTTTGAGTTTATAGTTTCTGTTTTATCACTTGAAAACAAGCTTGACAAATGCGGAGATTTGTGTATTTTGCTCACTGATGTATTTGAAACCTCTGAATGGTACTTACATGTAATAGACATCCACAAGTTCTATCCTGAGTGGATGAAGGGATGCACATTCTTCAGAAAGCTCTGTGGGTCTCCTTATGTGCGATGATGACTCTTCAGACACCTGTGCACACATTGAGGTATAACAAAAAGAACCTCTGCATCCTTCTTGCTGATAGTGATGGTTGGTGGCTTCCAACTCATAGTAGGCCTGTGCACAACAGATCAATCATTGCTGTGTCCTGCACCAGCCTCACAGCCATTGCTATGTTTGAGTCCATTGTACAGTGTCAGTCCATCCATTGAGGATGGATTGCCATTGACCTTCAACTTTACCAAGTATATTGTCCTTCTTCAGGGACTTAACCTCCTGATAGCAGGTCCAGAGTTCATGCTACTTGGCTCCATTTTTTCTGCCGATGGAAAAGGCAAGTAGGACCTTACTGGGGACTAAATAACAACTCCTCCCATGCCTCCTGCTCTCCCTTTAGGAGATTTTCTCCCCCCTGGCCTCATTCAAGGCAGTATCTCCTCTGGCCTCTTGCACACTGCTTACACCTTAGTGACAATGCCCACACCTCCCTGTCACTGACCTTTCCTGCTGTGTTTTCTCAACTGTGTTATAGGAAATGAGCTCACTTGTTCATAGTCGGGAAATAAAAAGCTATGTTTTCCTACTGCATAAACTTCTGGCCATAGCAGATTGGGAGATAGGTGAAAGGAATCTAGGGGATCCAGATTGAAGTCATACTGCAGATTTTGAGGTCATCATGCAAGCATAGTCAGTTTTGAGTGTGACAAGAATCTGATTAGAAGGAACACCACAGTCAACTCACTTCCCAGGTGGTCCCTGACACTTCCCTCCAGAGAACCAGCCAAGGTCATGTCTAACAGCCCTACTTATGCTGGTTCTTTCTAAGACATGAGTGGTCTGTCAAAGTCCACATTCACCCCAAATGTCTTTTCCCAGGCTCTTCTTTTTATCCCTGTTCTTAGGTGCTTCTGTTTCCAAAGCACTTAACAGAAGTTTTTCTCTCCTGGCACCCTGAGGTACATGATTCTCCCTTAATTATTATTTTTCCCGCTTAACCAAAAAAAAAAAATTTTTTTTGCCTGTGAAATGTGTCATGGAACTCAACTATTTTGCAATATGACTTGCAAAATTTGGCTTAATTAAGAATAAACAATAGCTATACACAACATAATGTCTGAGGGACTGGAGAGATGAATGCATGAGTTTTTAGGAAGTCCCTCAGAGGAAGTGAGGGTGGGTGAGGTGTTGAGAAAGAATTTGGAGCCATTCTGGGGTGACAAGGGATCACCCCACTGCCAAATGATGCTTTAATAGCTGGTGAGAGGACAAGTCTGGAGAAAAAGGTTTTGTTGAAGAATTGAGCAAAATAGGAAACACGATTATGCTCCACAGCTTCAGGCTGCTTGTCTGTCAGCTAAGCTAGCAGGCTTCTCCTGATCTGACCATTGAAACTGACAAAGAGATTAATAAACCAAGTTCAAGGCTGAAAAAAGGACAGGACCTCCAGAGGACTCAGTCAGTACCTGTTTGAGGCTCAGAAGCTGATCTGTAGGATATGAAAAGAAGAAAATGGGATTGTTTATTCAATGAACATAGGGCCTAGAAAGACCAGGTATTTCACGTCTGAGTAAAATCACTCTATTTCAGTTGTCTCATCTATGAAAATGAGGGGAAACTTGTAAGCTTGTTGTGAGAGCTCAATAAGATGGTAATAGTAGGTAAGGAGTCATACTGACAACCCAAAAGTAAATTGTTCAAATCCTCTAGCTGTTCTGTGGGAGAGAAATGGGCAACCTTCTTCAGTGTCAAAAGATTTACAGCCTTTGAAAACCTCTTGGTGGTGCCAGCTATCAGTTGGTTCTAACTCAGTGGCACAGGACAACAACAGCTATACACAGAAGTGTTAAATCTTATCTAGGCATACAATAAGTTTTCATACCTATTAAAATTACTCTTTACTATCAACTTAGCTTACTCTTTACTATCAACTTAGCTAGGCTCAAAAGACTAGGTTCTTTTGTTTAAATAGGTGTTATGGAGGATGACTACATCAGATCACAAAATAGATGATGATTACATCATTACATTACTGTAAACCACTGAGAATTATGGCCCAACCAAGTTTACATATAACCTTACCCAACCCAGCCAGTATTACTCTCTCCTCACACATTGGTATTTGTTAGTCCTCGAGACACAGTGCTAATATGCAAAATTGTCAGCATACTTTTTATTATTATAAAAATGTATATTGTCAAATAATGAGATCATCATAATTATTTGTACTTTAAAAACATTTAATCTTTTAGCTTTCTTAACAATATAGTTTCCTTTTCTGGCCTTTTACATTCTCTACTGAACTATCTACTTTCTCTGCTCTACTCCTTGATGTTGGGTCTGTCACTGATAGCATGAGATTTTATCTTCTGTTGTTGAATACTCTCTGGTTATTATAACCATTTGCCATGTTTTTATTGTTATTAGATGACATAGAGTTGAGTAGAACTCAAAGCAACCCTAGGAAAAAAAGACCTGAACCCTGCTCTATCCTGTGCCATCTTCATACTTCATGACACACAAGAGCTCATTGCAACAGTCATAGTGTCAGTCCATCTGGTTGAGGGTCGTCTTCTTCTTCTTCGCTGACTCTCTATCTTTTCCAGCCTTGGGCCAAGAAAATTTGCATCAGCACCTGGCTTCAAATGGAAGACAAGTGGTATTAACCCATGAGAAGGCAATCCTGGAATGGAAATTGCACATTACAGTTGTACTAAAGAACTTTAAATTGAAGTCATATTGGCTGCATCATAAGAGATTCACAGCAGCATGATATGTTAAGAATCAGAAATCTTGATAGCTTGAGACTTAGGCCATCGCAACAGGGGCTGGTCAATGGGAGACGGGTATTGAATGTTGTAAGCAAAAGTAGGAAGGGATGGTGGTGGAGTAAGGATGCGTCGGTGGGCTGTAACATTGAATCTATTGGTCATTGTTATAACTGGGCAATTGGATTTCATCAGTTCTTTTCTGTGGAATTCTTGTCTGTCAGATACTATTATATATATTTAAAGATTGATACAGACTAGGAAGAAGGATTGGCCATCCACTTCCTAAAAGACAGGCCTTTGAACACCCTATGTACAGCAGAGCACACTTAGACTATCGCTTGGACTAGCAGACATGGCAATTGAGACTGAGATCTTAGAAATGGAAATACAGAAAAGAAAGAACAGCTGTAAGCAGATACTAGTGATTGGAACATGGGATGTGAGAAGCATGAATGTAGGAAAATTGGACATTGTTAAAGAAATGGAACGCATAGATATTGACATATTAGGTATAGGCGAAATGAGATGGCTTGGCATGGGACATTTTGAATAAGATGATTATATGATTTACTATGCTGGAGATGAAAAGGTGAGAAAGAATGGGGTTGGTTTCATAATTTAAAAAGTCATTTCTAGATCCATCCTGAAATACAATGTGGTGAGTGATAGGATAATATCCACACACGTACAAGGAAGTCCAGTGAATACCACTATCATTCAAATATATGCACCAACAACTAGAGCCAAAAAGGAGGAAATAGAAGATTTCTACCAACTTTTGCAGTCAGAAGTTTATCAAACATGCAATCAAGATGCATTGATAATAATGGGCTACTGGAACACAAAAGTTGGAAACAGAGAAGAAGGTTCAGTAGCTGAAAAATACGGGATCAGTGAAAGAAATGAGGCTGGAGATAGAATGATAGAGTTCTGCACATTCAATGATTTATTCATTACAAATACCTTTTATAAGAAACATAAATGCAGGCTGTACACATGGATCTCACCTGATGGCATGCATAGGAATCAAATAGATTACATTTGTGGAAAGACTCAGTGGAGAAGCTCAATATCAGCAGTGAAAACCAGGCCAGGTGCTGATTGTGGGGCAGATGCAAGTTCAAGCTGAAGTTGAGGAAAATTAAATCAAGTCCATGG
>NW_006399811.1:2486259-2528301 GCF_000299155.1 Elephantulus edwardii | reverse complement strand
TGAGATGGCTAGTTTGGCACTGGATAGAACAGCATTTAGAGCTCTTGTACATAGGGTCGCTATGAGTCGCAAGCGACTTGATGGCACATAACAAAAACAACATGTCTTTTTAAAAAAGTATTTGCAATGAATACATCATTGTAAATACAAAATTCAACCATTCTATTTCCAGCCTCATTTCTATCATGAAGTCCATAATTTTCAACTGCTATTCCTTCTACACTGTTTCCTACTTTTGCATTCCAGTCACCAATTATCATTAACACATCACTGCATGTTCGGTAGATTTCAGACTGCAAGGTTTGGTAAAAATTCTCAATTTCTTCCTCTTTTGCTCTAGATATAGAAGTGTATATTTGAATAATAGTTGTGTTAACAGGTCTTGCTTGTATGTGTATGAATATTATCCTATCACTCCCAACATTGTATTTCAGGACAGAACTTGAAATTGACTTTTTTACTATGAATGCAACACTATTCTTCTTGTTTTTCATTCCTTGCAAACTATACCATATGATTTTCTGATTCAAAGTGGCCAAAGCTGGTCCATCTCATCTCTCTAACATTCAATTATAGTCAATCAAATTGACTATATTTGTGGAAGAAATCAGTGGAGAAGCTCAATATCAGCTGTTAAACAAGGCCTGAGGCAGACTGTGGGTCAGATCATCAATTAGTCATATGTAAGTTCAACTGAGGCCAGAGAAAATTAAAATAAGTCCATAGGGACCAAGATATGATCTTAAACATTATAATATATGTCAATATTCATGTATTCCATTTAATTTTTAACAATTTCCAGTTTTTCAACATTTAAGCTATGTTCATTCCTTGTTCCAGTTGTTAAAACGATGTTATTATTTTTCCTTATTTCAACTGACTTCCAATCTGGACTGTATCACTACACTATACTATACTATTACTATCCTCTTTATTTAGTGTTGATAGTTTTCAAAGGTCTGTTATTTAGGAATTAGATGGTTCATCCTGCTTCCTAGTCTTTCTTAATGAGGGAGCTCCACCAAAACCTGTCCTCCATGGGTAAACCTTATGGCTTTGACACATTAGTGGCACAGATTTCAGTATTACAGAAATCCCAGTTCGTCTCAATACAGCAAACAGATGACAGACAAGTGCTGTACCACTTAAAAAAATATTCTCCCCAAATTAAAATCAGACATAAGGGCTGCATGTCTGAGGGCCCAACCAACTTTTAAATACAAAAGCCCACCTACCAAGTCCTGATTGTTAAAACAAGAAACCTCAAGCCCATAGGTGATTGTTAAGGAAATCAGTACTAGGCAATCAGTTTACACTTGATTGTTAACAAAATTAAGAAATGCCCAGTTTAAACCTGGCTTTCAAGTAAATAAAAAACACTTAGTCTTTAGAACTCCTCCACACAACTTCCAAAACTTTTCTCACTCATCTTGCCTGTTGTTGTTAAGTGCCATGAGACATAGACAACCCAAAGCGACCCTATGAAAGAAAGAACTCAACACTTGTATAACTTTCATTGTTTCTCCAAGTTCATGGAGTTTCCAGGGGCAAGTCATTTCGAAAGTGGATGCCACTCCTGCTTCCAAGTTTGTTTTAATCGGGAAGCTCCACCAAACACTGTCCACCATGGGTGACCATTATTGTATTTGGCACATCAGTGTTACAATGTTTAGCATCACAGCAACCATGAGTTACCTCTGTGCTGCAATCATCTTGCCTATTAAAAAAAGTAAAATCACATAGATTTACCAAATTGTTCAATTCTAAAGACCAAGACTTCCTTGTTTTTTTTCTTTCCATTATTGCTCATCTGAATTTTTCTGTCAAGTCCAACTTCTGATTCTACTAAGCATATCTGTTGTTGTTTGAGTTGCCTGTGGCTCATAATAATCCTAGGTACAACAGCACTTAAGCCTGCATTGTCCTGAGACAGTCTCACTGACTCTGATACACTACCCCCATTGCCCTACTTACTGTAACAATCCATCTCATCTGGGGTCCTCTTCTGCACTGTCCTTCCACCCTTCCATGCATGATGTCCTTGTTGAAGGACTGGTTTCCTCTTGGCCACATAGCCAAAGTATCTAAGATGGAGCTTTAAAATCCTAGCCTCCTAGGAGTAACTTGATTTCACCCTCTCCAAGACCTATTTATTTTCTTGGCAGTCCACAGTATGTTCAAGACTCTTTTCCAGCACCACAACTCAAAGGCATCAATGTTATACTTAGTCACTGTTCCTCTCTCTAATGCATAGCACTAATTGCCAAGACCATGGCCTAGATTAGGCATAACTTGGTCTTAGACTGACATCATTATATTTCAGCACTCTGGAGAGGTCCCTGACAGCAGATTTTCTCTGTGTGATTCATCTTTTTATTTCCTGACTGCTGGTGCCAAGAGTGTTGATTGTGGAACCAAGCAAGCTGAAATTGTGAAGAGTCTCAATCTCTTTTCCATCTATCTTGGTGTTCCCAAGAAAACCCTACGTACAATGTACAAAACATATCTAGATTATATTTACTTCTCTTCATCCTTTTAGTAGCTTTCAAATGCTTTTTTCTCCTTTTGCCCAAGTTAACTCCTCCTCTATACCACACATGATTAAACTTTAAAACAAAACAAAACGATATTTAGCCAAGTCTTTCCCTTTCATGTTATTATCAAAATTATGTTTTAGATGCCACATCATTCCTCTCTTCTCATCTGCTAACTTTCGGTCACACTGCTCTTCCATCCTTTCCTCAAGCTCACCTAGCACTTTGGTCTTCTGAATGCCCCTTGACAGGTTCCTTCTTGTTACTCCTGGCTTGATATTAATGTTACTTCCTCAAAGTGGACTCCCCTGTTAACCTCATTTAAAGTAGCCATCTAAAAAAAATAAATAAAGTAGCCATCTAGTCACTCATTTTTATGCTGCTGCCGTTGTAAAGTGTCGTAGAGCTAGTTCTGATGCATCGTGACCCTATGTGCCACAGAGCAAGTGCAGCCTGGTCCTGCACCATCCTTACATGGGCTATGCTTGACCCTATGTCATAGTCACTGTGTCTATTAATCCACCTCATTGAGGGTCTTTCTCTTTCTGTTGACTCTTTACTAAGCATGCTTTTTCTACCTAGAGACTGGTCTCTCTTGATTATATGTCCAAAATAAATGACATGAAGTCCTGTCAACTCTAAGGAACATTCTGGCTATACTTCTTCAAACCTAGATTTGTTTCTTCTAGCAGTCTATGGTATTTTCGATATTCTTTGCTAGTATCATTAGTCAAATATATCAATGCTTCTATTTTCCTTATTTGTTGACCAGCTTTTACATGCATATGAGAAAATGGAAAATACCATCACTTGAAGCAGGTACATCTTAGACCTCAAAGTGGTATCATTGCCTTGTAGCATTTTTGGAGAAGAGTATTGAATGTACCATGGACTGCTAAGAAAACAAACAGGTTCATCCTAGAGAGGGTTCAATCAGGCTGCTCCTTGAAGGCAAGGATTCTGGGGCTTTGTCTGACATGCTTTGGACATATTGCAAGGAGGGACCAATCCTTGGAGAAGGACGTCATGCTTGGGAGGGTGGAGGGACAGCGCAGGAGAGGAAGACCCTCAATGAGATGTATTGATTCTGTGACTGGAGTAATTAGGGTAGGTGTGACAGAGACAGAGACAGTGAGATTGGCACAGGATAGAGCAGGGTTTAGGGCTGTTGAATATAGGGTTGCTATGAGTCGCAAGCTACTCAATGGCACATAACAACAACTATATAGTTAGATAGATAAATAGATAGATAGAGATAGAGAGAGAGAGAGAGAGAGAGAGAGAGAGAGAGAGATACACACATATGGTATATAAGTGTTTACATATATAAGTTGAGAGCTCTGGTGTCCTAGTGGGTAAGGAGTTTTACTGCCAAGCTAAAAGCAAGCAGTTCAAATGCACCAGTTTCTCTGCAGGGAAAAAAAATGGACATTCCCCTCCCCCCCCCATACGATGCTTATGAGTTGGTTCCAACTTGACAGCAATGAGTGAATGAATGTGTAATAATATTTAATTATCCATGTGTTGAGTTGTAAAGGCCCAAGGTGGTATGGTAGAATAAAAGAAGAGAGAATTAGGATCAAGACCTCAGATGAAGTCCTGTTTCTGGCATATTAGAGCAGTATGGCCTTGAGGATACTTTTTAATCTCTCTGAGACTAGGGCATCTTCATCTGTCGAGTCACAATACCACTCACCTTGCAGAATTCTATGAGGCTTCTATGAGATTATAAAGATATCTAAGCAGTACACTTTCCCCATTGTAGATTCTCAGCAAATACCACCTATATTTTGTTAACATTGAAGCTCTGGGTGGTAATGAAAACCAAAGCCTAGGGTAGTAAAGAAGAGAACCGGGGGACAGAGAAGCCCTCTGTCCCCAGAGTGAAACAAAACAGAGTGAAGGAGAGAATGCACAGCCCACAACTGCCCGTGGCTGACCACCCTGTTATAAGGCTGCTGTTGGCGATGCTGTTAAAATGTACATAAATATTGGCGCATTCTAATGGGACCAGCCTCAAAACCGATAAAGGTAATGAGAGGCAAGGTTATTGATGTCTGTCTGAGGGCCTCTGTGGGACTTGAGCCAGGGCTATAACAAGGATCCAGAAGTTGCATCAAGCCAATTGATTCTCTATCACCCCAGGAAGACACGCATTCAGGGAGCTGGCAGCCCTGCAGCCACAGACCTGTTAATGAAAGCATGCAAATGGCTCTACTCCCAGCTTTGTCTCCCTCCCTGGCAGCTTGTGGGCCGCCAATTGAAGAGGTATTTGGCATCTTGGATTTATACTGATGGAAATAGTGTAAGAAAAACCAGGGCAGGTGAAGCTATTTGGCCTTGCTGCCCAGTGTCCATGCAGAAGAGGGCCTCTTTGTGATGTGATGGCAAGAGGGCAGGTGACAGGAGGCAGTGGAGCATTACCCAGGGTCAGTCTGGGTGGCTGAGCTGCTTCAAGACCTTTTAGAGGTCACAGGGTCAGGCAGGAACTAGGAGAAGGTTCTGGAGGAGTTGTCCTGCCTGGAAGTCACTCTCACCATCCATGGAAAATCCCAAGTATGGTACAACAGAGGTGCTCTGGCTGTCACTGCCACTTGTCTGCTGTCCTCTCATTAGACTGTGAACCCCTTGGGGCTAGCAACTGTGTTTTATTCATCTCTGGATTCCCAGAGTGAGCACAGAGCTGGGCAGAGAGCCACCATGACAGAACATCTGTGGAGTGAATGACTAGACTCTAACAGTACTCTAGACCAGATCCAGCTCCCTGCTAGAAAGAAGCCACCACAACAGAACATCTGTGGAGTGAATGACTAGACTCTAACAGTACCCTAGACCAGTACCAGCTCCTCCCTGCTAGAAAGATGCAGGTTTGGTCTATTTTCATGGGGAAATTCCTCTTTGTGAAGTGGAGGAAAGTGCAGACCACTCAGTGAGAACTGGCAGAAACGTGGGAGCTGTAACTGGGCAAAATTAGCAGAACTTTCAGCCTGATGCTTCATCCAGTCTGACTTTACCACACAATCACAGAACTTCATTGTTGCCTCTGTTGAAAACAGCCAGGTCTATGGATTGCTTGTGGCTAAAGCAAGTCCCTGGTGGTACCAGTGATTGAAACTTGACTGGTAGTCTGGAGGTTGGAAGTTCAAACTCACTTAGAGGAGCTGTTTCCATAAATATCTCAGTCAAGAAAACCTTTCAGAACAGTAAGTACTCTGTAACACGGGAGTCATCATGAATCCTAATTTTCTCAGTGGCAAGAGGTCTGCTTTTTATTTGGTTTGTGGCAAAGAGATCACCTCTCAGCTTCCCTGCTCCTCTTCAACTTCACTGTTATCTGATGTTATTGAATGAGTACTTCCCTGTAGGCCACAGGGAGTTGCCCTGCGCATAGGTAGCCCCTCTCTGGTGATTCAAATCCACCAGCTGCTCTATGGGAGAAAGATGGGCAGTCTCCTCCCATGCTATTTGTTGTTGTTATTGTATGCTGTCAAGTCAGAACTAACCCAGAGCTGACCACCCAGTACGTTTTCAGAGGCAGTTTAATTACATGGGAGGAGATTGCCTATCCTTCTCCCATGGAGCTGCTGGTGGATTTGAGCTGTGTGCTTTTGGGATTGCAGCACAGCTTCTTACCACTAGACCACCAAAGCATGCTATTTACAGCCTCCAAAAACTCAGTGGAGTGTTAGCTATGAGTTGGTTCTGCCATGATGGCTGTGGTGGTAAGAATGGATATAAGTGCTGTGGTAGCACAGTCCAGAGAGAGTTGCATTACTAACCCAAAGGCCCCACCCCCTAGTGGTTCAAATCCACCCAGAGCTCTTAGGGAGACAGATGGGCAATCCTCTCTCATACAATTTATAGTCTCAAACACAAACTCTGAGTTGGTTCCAAGTTTGCCAGCAATGAGAGAGAGAACTGGAACTACAGAGAAGCCTTGGTAGTACAGGGGATTAAACACTGGATTGTTACTTTAAAGGTTAGCTATTTGAATCCACCAAACTCTGCATGAGAACGATGAGATAGCCTGTTTGTGTAAAGAATGTGATTTTCTTCAGTGTCACCAACACAGAATTTACTCAACAGCAGTGCATAATGGATACTGCCTCTCTCTCTCTCTCTCTCTCTCTCTCTCTCTCTCTCCTTCCTGGGTTATTCAATGAACAAAAGGAAACAAAACATGGGCCTGGAAAGAGAAAAGACACCTGCAGTCTCCAACAGACACAGTAATTTTCTCATTCATTCCTTCATTCATTTAATCCACGTGCATTCAGCATGGACATTACTTCAGGTCTGGAAGTATCTTGGACACTCATAACTCTAATCCTAGGTCATTCAGGAAGCTCACTACTTCATTTCCCTTCTTAATGGCAAGGCAGGTTCCCAAGTGAAAGTCAGTAAGTATAGGATTAGGCAGGTGACCTTGTCAACAGTGTCTGCCCCAGGGCTAAGGTTCACTCCCTGTACTAACTAGCCTTGGAATCTCAACTCCGTGGATCTATGTGCTGTCTTGGCATCTAGAGAAATGGTGGTGTTATGTATCCTTGAGTTGAACTGACTCAAATCTGATCCTCTAGAGAATTTTCAGAGGCAGTAAACCCCACAGGCGGAGATTGGCCTTATTTCTCTCGAGGAGCAGCCGGTTAATTGGAACCACTTGTTTTGGGGTTGGCAACACAACTCCTTAGCACTATTAACCGTTAGAAGAAGGATCTCCCTCTCTCTAAGATGCCTGCTCTTCCCTCATGTGAGTGGTGGAAGCCGGAGGAGGGGAAGCAGAACTCAGCACTCTGGCCCAACTAATTTAATTTATAACTTATGTCATAGCAGCAATTAGTAGGTATTGTTTACATTCCTCCTTAACACTTTCTTCAAATCTCTGGGTGTTGGAGATGGCTGGTATATCACGCCCAGTTTTTTGCAAGCATTGAACATGTTCTAGGGGAAAGGAGAGGGTGCAGGGACTGACAGCAGAGAAAGGGAGGACTGGCGGGCTACAGCCCCAGCCATATGGGACGTGTCTCACTTGAAGCATGGGATCCTGACAGGAGCATCTGCCTCCCGTTGCCGGTGGTTTTTGTTTCCTCAGAGCAGGGGGAGCAGAGGCTTGATCAGAAATTCAGTCCCTGGGATCAATTTCTGAAAAGAAAGAGAGGATTATGGGAGATGTGCCTGGGAATGAGAAACTTGGTCTAGTGCTTTTCTGCAGACTTACCACAACCTGCCTACCCTTAGAGAGGTTTGCAGATAGGGAAGAGGCAAGCTGGAGGTTGCCTGGGAGAAAGAAAGGAAAAGAAAAGAAGGGGAGGGAGAGGACATGTCTGATTTTGAATGTCATGTTCTTTCTATTATAGCACACTTCCTTTCCGTGGGTGTAAGGGACTGACAGGACTGATGTAGAAGGAGCTTTTGGAAAAACAAGTGTTTGTAACAAGACTGTATTGCAAGGATAAAAGAGGAAGGGTGGCAGATAGATTGAGCAGAGAGACCTTGACAGATGCAGAGGGTTCAAATGGGACTCCAGGGGAGAAATCAAGGAAAAGGAGGAGAAATAAGATTGTGCTTGCCAGTGTCAGAAACCTCTGGGAGGGGTAAGTGACTAACATGCTTTACTACTAACCCAGAAGTGTGAAATTTGAGGCTATCCAGAGGGACCTCAGGAAAAAAAGTCCAGGGATCTATTCCCAAAACCAGAGGGACCTCAGGGAAAAAAGTCCAGTGATCTATTCCCAAAACAATAGCCACTGAAAGTCTATAAAGTACAGTTGTACTTTAACAGGTGTGGAGTTACTATGCCAGTCAGTCAGTTAGCCATTGCTGTTGAGTGGGAACCAGCTCATAACTCATGCTCCAATTGTACAGAAGACCACCCAGCTTTCCTCCTTAGAGCAGCTGGTAAATTTAAACTACCAGAGAGATGTGGCCTTTGGCTTCACAGCAGAGCTGCCATGAGTCAATGTAAAAACAATATGGTGGCATGGGGATGGCAATGTCTGATCTCTAAAAATTCCAAGAAGGTGAAAGGGCCTCATCAACACCAACAGCAACTCAAAGATGATTTCAAGGAAGTCACATATGCATGTCTCCCCAGCTCTCACCTCCCTTCCCCATACCTTCCTACAATTCTGGCACCAACAGTCCCTCCCATAGTATTTACTACTTCTCTAGTAGGCTTCCTAATTCATTGCAATGGCCACTCAGAACTCACAGACAATAATTTGGATTTGTGAGATTTAGCGGGGAAGTAACAATTCAGCTCAGAAACACTCAAAATACAATTCTTCAATGAGAATAACTTCTTTTCAGATGTGATTTCAGGGAAATCTCTCTCTATCCTCAGCTTTGCTACCTTGGCATTTGGCTTGCTTGGGAAAATATTATAAAGCTCCTTTACTCTGCCAATTATATACCATTCCAAATCTGCCAGTACATTGCAATTCCAAAGGCACGCAGTTCGAGGCCACCAGCTGCTCCGCAGAAGAAGGATGGGCAGTCTCCTCCCATGTGATTAACAGCCTCTGAAAACCCAGTGGAGGGTCAGCTAGGGGTTGGTTCTGACTTGATGGTACACAACAACAACAGTCTTCTAGGAAGCCTAGATCTGAAAGTGCTTGATCCCAGCTCTGTGAGATGACTGACTTAGTGTGCTCGCTCTTACATGCTCTCTCTCACGTTCTCTCTCTCTCTCTCACTCACTTGTTTCTGGTTCTTTACTATTTATACTGCCAACATCAGCACCATTGCTGCCACCACTGCCCTTGTTAGGCTGTGATCTGGGCTGCTGTCTTATCTCCCCATCTCTGATTTGTGCAAGAAACTCTAGTCTGACCAAAGGACTGCTATACTCTTGTTCCTTTTTCTTGATTATAATGAGGTCCCTTTGTTTCACATTTGAGTCTATTCAGCTTAAGCTTGGTAGGATGGCAAAACTGGCCTATCCCCACAATTAGTGTTCTACATATCTTTTTATTTTTAAATAATTTTTTTATTTTATATTGATTTACTTACAAAGTTTATACACATTGTTTTTCACACCATATCTTTCCCATTTTCTTTACCCACCATACCCTCTACCCATCGAATTGTGCAACCCTATGATTACCCCCCCATCCTCACCCCTCAGCTCCTCCCCTCCCCTCCTTTGGGTCCTCATACATGTTTTACTCGTTATCTTTGTATTTCTACAATAATGGTCTTATATAGTATTTATCCTAATGGGACTGAGTTAGTTCACTTGGCATAATGCTCTCCAGACCTTCCCAAGCTAGGTAGTAATTTTCAAAATCATTGCATAGTATCCCATCATGTGAATGTACCATAATTTCTCAGTCCAACTACAGAACATTTATATGAGACACAATAAAAGACCTAAATAAATGGAAAAATACACCCTTTTCATGGATAGGAAGACTCAATATTGTGAATGTGACTCCTACCAAAAGCAATCTACATGTTCAATACAATCGCAATACAGATAACAAATTAAGTTTTCAAGCAGATCCCAGATATATATATATAGTAGATGCTATAAAACCAATGACTAGAAAAGCTATGTTGAATAATCCATTATAGCACAGGCAGCATCCATTCAACAGCAGCTGGCAGCTAGCTTATCATTGGAGATGATGTTCTGTTCTGTTCTACAATCAGGGTTTAGTGGCCAGGGGTTACTGACAAGTGCTGGCTAGCTGGAGCGGGGCAAAGGGAATTACAACAGTGAACTCACATACAGCAGGTGAGAGCACTCAGGGGGAAGAGGTAGTGCTAGTGGAGAGGAAAGGAAGGACTAGAGTGGGTCAAGCCAGGCTAAGTCAAGAAGGACCCTATGAACAGGATGTGACAGATACGAGCATAATCAGTAAGGCTGAGCATATGTGTAACAGCATTCCAAGGTCTCTCACACCCACTCAGAGAAAGAATCAAGAGTCTCTGACAGCAGGAGTTCTTGCCATGTGCTGTTGAGTTGGAACCAACCATAGCTGACCCTCCAGTGGGTTTTCAGAGTCAGTAAATCACATGGTAAGAGACTGCTTATTCTCCTCCTGCAGAGCCGCTGGTGGATTTGAATATAGTGCCTTTGGCATTGCAGTACAGCTTCTTACCACTAGGCCACCAGAGCTTCCTGGTGGTAGGAGAAGGGGTAAAATTTGCAAACAAAGCAGTTTTCTATGACTGTGCAGACTCTTTTTCATTTAATGTTTGATTCTTAAAAATCACAGATGGTAAGTCTTCATCTCATGTACTTTGGCCATGTTAGCAGGAAGGACTAACTAGTCCCAGGAAAAAGGCATTATGCCTGATGTAGTGGAGGGTCAGCAAAAAAGAGAATGACCCTTAATAAGACGGGTTGACAGAGTGGCTGCCGCAGTGGTCTTGAATATAAGAATGATCATGAGCACTGTGAGAGGACAGAGTCTACTGTATATCGGGTCACTCTGTGTTGTAATCAACTCGACAGAACCAAGCAACAATCAAAGTGTGAGGCAGTGTTTTCTGTGACACTTCTTAATGATTCTATGGTAAAAGTGTTGCTTCTCTATGTTTTAGATACTCCTGGGAATAACTGGAAAAAATCAGAGAAATAAGCAGCATTCCATGGCAGTAATTACCCAAAGGAGTCCATGGACACTTAGTGGGAATAGAAAAATCAGCACTTGAGGTTTTTTTTTTCCTTTGGAAAAGCACTATGTTTGACTGAATATGTGTGTTCATGTGTGAAAGATGCGTGTGTGTGGGCATGTGCGCGTGTGCGCGTGCGCGCGCGCGCACACACACACACACACACACACACACACACACACACACGTGTTTAAATCCAGGCCCTGGTGGTAGTGGGTTTCTTCTGAAGGGGACCACATCACTGATAATCCTACTGGCTGAATGGTGAACGTTTGTAAAGGCCATTTCTCAAGATCCAAGTGAAATCTCTGAGGAACACATGTGAAATTTAGTGTCAAAGGACTGCAGGCAGTCTAGATTAGGGATGACTTACACACAACTCCTACAAGCCCTTTAATGTTATGTAAATTTGTCCTTTGAAAGGCTTGGACTAACCCCTACTCTCAACAAATGCTTCATCACAATCACCTCCACTTGTTACACATATAGCTTTTAAATCACTGGAAAGACTTCAAGCCTTTTCTTGCACCCAAGTAAGGCCAAATAAGAATTGTCTGCACCTGGTCTGACCTAGCTACAATTTCTTAAAGACGTTGGTATGAATAGATCTTGTTTGTAACAGTAGGGGGTGTCAATGAAATCTCTCTCTCTCTCAATGCCCTCAAGTCAAAACGGACTCAGATCTGACCCTTCCTTGGGGTTCTAAGGCTGTAAATTATGTGAGAGGAGATTGTCCATCTTACTCCCATGGAGCTGCTGGTGGATTTGAACTCCTAGAAAGGAGAGGACCGAGTTCTCAGTGCAGCTCCCTATGGACTGCATCACTGCAACTCCAAAGGAGTGAGATGGTTGGAGTGAAAAGCTCGTTTTTGTTTATGTAAAAAGGAATAAAATTGAAACATTAGCTATTTCCTCATGAACCAATGAGATTTTGTGGTGGGATTCAACTCAGAGACCACTGGGACCTGGGAGAACAGGGTGGGAGGCTGATCTTGAGGAGGATTTGACTGTTTTTATATACAGCTAACATGACAGTCCCCAGCCTTGGGGCACCGATAGAGTGGCTTTCCCTTTAGATGTGACATGTTGAGCCATGCCAACCACACGCTTTCATCCTGTTGCCTTCATGCTCAGGGACACTCATGTGGATGCACATTGACCAGGTCATGTTTGCACTCACAGGCCTCATAGGACCCAAACTTACGGACTTAATCTTATCCCCACAGTTCTCCAACCAGAGCCTTTAATTAGCCGGAGAGTGAGAGGAATGTGGCCTTTAATGTGGCCTGTATATTAGTGTTCAATAAATATTGTTTGAATAGATGAATGAACTGTTAGCTAGAGAAGCAAATTATGGTGGAGAAGGTCATAGGCCAGATATTATACTTGTGATATATTCATAAGACGATAACTGGTGAAGTTTTAAGTCCTTGCTTTGCCTACTCAGGGAAAAGCAAGCTGGGTGGAAATTAAAGATCAATTACTGAAGGACAGAGAGAAATGAGAACATTTCAGAAGAGATTCAGAAAGGAAAATGAAGGGAAAAAGAATAGCTGCTATTGTTAGTTGCTGTGGAGTTAGTCTTTAATTTTTTATTGAGATTTTAATGAAAGTTTATAAAGAACATGGATTTCCATTCATTCATTGTTGCGCATTTCCCTGCCCACCCACTCCTCCCTCTTATCTTGCTTTTCTCTTTGAAAAAAAAAATCACTGTTGTACTATCTACCTCCCACCCCCCACCTCCGTCCACTTTATTATGCAGTTCTTATTCTGGACTGTTGTCATGCAATTAATACCTAATCATATATTCCCTTTAAGCACTTCTTTTCCTCTTCTGTTGCAATTCAGTGTACATTATTTGTCCCCTCCTTTCTCAGTTTCCCCCAACCCAAATTTCAGTCCTGTTTTATAATAGTGATATTATGCAGTATTTGTCCTTTTGTAACTGATATATTTCACTCAGCATAATGTCCTCTAAGGTTACTCATTTTGTATAATATTTCATGACTTCTTTGGTTTTCAATGCTACATAATATTCCATTGTGTGAATATACCACAGTTTTTCTCTGTTTGTTTGTTGATGGGTACTTGGGTTGTTTCCATCTCTTTGCTATTGTGAACAATGCAGCAATAAACATGAGTGTGCATATATTTGCTTGGGTGGCAGTTCTGGTTTCTTTAGGACATATTCCCAGTAGTGGAATTGCTGGGTCAAATGATATTTCTGTTTCCAACTTTTTGAGAAAGAGCCATACTGCCTTCCACAGTAGTTGCAACATTTTACACTCCCACCAACAGTGAATAAGGATCCCAGTTTCTCCACAACCTCACCAGCATTTGTTGTTTGCTGCTCTATTGAATGCTGCTATTCTGACTGGGGTGAGATGATATCTCATAGTTGTTTTGAGTTGCATCTTTCTTAGAGCTAGAGATTTTGAATATTTCTTCATGTGTTTTTTTGCCATCTGAATTCAAAGTGGATCAAGGACCTAGGACTAAAATCAAGGACTATAAACTTCATCAGAGAAAGGCTTGGAAGAACTCTAGAAGCCTTAATCCACAACAAGAACAGTCCTCCAAGCATCCTGAAAAACCTACAACCAGGAGAGGATAAAATAGAGGAATGGAACCTTCTAAAAATAAAATCCCTATGCACATCAAAAAACTTCTCCAACAGGGTAAAAAGGGAAGCCACAGACTGGGAAAATATTTTATAATTACATGTCTGATAAGGGACTTAAATCTAGAATTTGTAGAATACTCCAGCATCACAACAAGATAAATGTAAACAACTCGATTGCAAAATGGGCACAGGATTTGAACAGATACCTCACCAAAGAAGACATACAGATGAAGTTAATTTTTTAAATATCTTTTTAAATTTTATACTGGTTTACTTACAAAGTTCATATACATTGTTTTTCACACTGGATTGTTCACCTTTCCTTTACCACTCTTCCCTCCACCCATCAAATTGTGATTAAGCCTCACCCACCCCACCTTGCCCACCCTCATGCCCTTACTAGCCCATTCCCTCCTTGGATCCTTGTGCTGGTTCCACGATAATGGTCTTATACAGTATTTGTCTTATGGGACTGAGTGAGTTCACTTAGCATGATGCTCTCCAGTCCCTTCCAAGTTAGGCAGTAACTTACAAAATCGCTGCTCCTGTGTGCTGCATAGTACTCCATTGTGTGAATGTACCATAACTTCTCAATCCATTCCATTACAGTTGGACATCTGGACTGTTCTATGTTTGTGAATAACACTGCTATGAACAGTGGTGTAAAAGTTTCTGTTTGTGCCTCAGCTCTCATTTTCTCAGGGTATATTCCAGGCAGTAGAATAGCTGGGTCATATGGAATTTCTATGTTCCGCTTTTTGAAGAAATGCCAAATGGCCTTCCAGAGTGGTTGTATCATTTTACAATCCCACCAACATGTATAAGTGTTCCTATCTTGCCATATCTTCTCTAGCATTTATTACTTGCTTCCCTGCTAAACTTCGCCACAGCTACTGACTGGGGTAAGATAGTATCTCATTGTGGTTTTGGTTTGTATCGCTCTTATTGCCAGTGATTTGGAGCATTTCTTCATGTGTTTGTTGGCCATCTAAATGTTCTTTTCTCCTGTAGAGTTAATTTTAATTCTAAGCAATTCCTCCTGTGTTTCGTGTAGAACTGCTCCACAGGGTTTCAAGGCTCTGAGCTTTTGAAGATAGATAGACCACCATGACCATCTTCTGAGGTGCCTCTGGGTGGATTTGATCCACCAACCTGTAAGTTAGTAGCCAAGCACTTAACCATTTGTGCTGCCCAAATATTCCTTAAGAGAATAAGGGGCCCGGGAATTTCACAGAAAAGAGAGAACTGAAAGAAGCGCTAACCAATAAAGGGGAGAGTGGAGGAGAAATCAAGACAGAAACTTGAGCCCAAGGTGGTTTAGAGACCACTCTAGACTCCTCGGGAAATAAAGGGAGGAAGGAGGAAGGGAACATAGGAGAGTAAGAGGGAGGGAGGGAAGGAAGGGGGGGGGAGAGAGAGAGAGAGAGAGAGAGAGAGAGAAGGAAGGAAGTGAGCAAGAAAACAAGAAAAACATGCAACATGCAGAGGCTCAAATGTCTTCAATGAACAGAACTTTAAGGACTGGAATGTTTTGAAGCTCTGAGGAATAGCAGCACGGTGCTAGGATGTATTATAAAAATGAAAGGGCTTCCACTGGCCAGAGCAGTTTGGGAAACAATGATAAACAAAATTCTTTCTCACAGACCTCAGGGCCTATAATATGATCATGCAAACCGTCAGCCTCCATAAAGCAGACAGAGTGCTGGCATTTTCCAAACTTAGTTAATAGAACACTTTTCCATGGAGTATTTGACTGGGTTGGTATTTGAAGATGCACTTTAGGAAATGCTGCATATGCATCATGCAGACTGTCTCCTTGGATCATGTCAGCGTCCTGTGGCAGAAAGAGTCTTAAAAGGGAATTAGATCTCTAGAGTCCTTGTCCTCAATACCTGTGTGACTTTGAATGTGTTATACAACCTCTCTGATCTCTGGTTTCCTGAAATGTCCAACGAAGATAAGCATGACAATGCCGAAGTCTTGCTTTTAGACATTTTCTTTCTTATCAGTTCCCTCTCTTTGAAACCATGTGCACATGATGGGATGGATGGATACAATCCATATGTCCTTGTATTAATTCGCTGTCTCCCTCACTCAGCTGGAAGTTCTGTGAGGGCAGGCTTTGCTTCTGTAAGGACAATACCTACCGCAGGAGGTCTGAAACAAAGTAGAAACTCAATAAATCCCATGGAACAGTGAAGTAGCGTCTGCATATTAAGAAGCCATCATCTAATGCCTGCGGGGAGGGGAGATGGAATGCTAACAAATCAGAAGAGCCCTTTCCTCCCACTGTTGATACAGATGCAGCGGAGGAGACCCCCAGATGGACCCATCAAGCATCAGTGTCCAGAGGAAGCTCTAGAAAGAGTTAACGTCTTCCATCTCCATAAAACTGTGGCTCCTTTCCCACCTCAGGACAGGCTCCCGCAAACCCTCGCCTGTTGGTGCCTGAGCACAGAGCTCACAAATTGCCTTCTCACAGGACCAGGACCGGCTGAAAGCAGAACTGACTGCTTCATTGTCAGCTTCTGCAGACTTGGTGGCTGGTGGTGAGAATCTATTTTCTCTCACTAAATTAATCACTGTTGGAAGCCGATCTCCTGGGGTTTCCTCAAATACACACCAGCAAGCGTGCACTCTCTCACACTATGCGCTTTCCTCAGTGGGTCCTCTCCATGCCCTGCTCCTCTCACAGGAAGATGTGTCTTGTCCTCCCACCTTTCACACCTCCCTTTCTGCTGCAGGTGTTCAGGCTGAAGTGGGCCACAGCCACACAGCTGCCGGCATGAAAACAGTACTGGTCTCATGAATGCACATGCTGGGACCAGGAACAGAGATGGGGCAGCACGCTTACCTGAGTTATATGAGAAGGAGATGGAATGAGAAAGACGCACAGAAGTTTCTCCTGTCAGGGTTTTGTTCCCAGGCCTATTTAGATGTTGTTGTATCTATTTCTGGAGCTCTGGTGGCCTAGAGGTAGAGAGTTGTGCTGACAAACTAAAGGTGAATGAGCAGTTTGAATCTAAAAGTTATTCTGAGGGAGAAAGATGAGCAATCCCCTCCTGTGTGATTTGTTGCTTCTAAAAACAACTGGAGGGTCAGCTATGAGTCAGTTCTAACTTGATGCCAATAAATTGGTTTTGGGGGGGCATTATGAATTATTTAGCATTTATTTAATAGAGACTTGCAGGGAAAGTTATCCCTACCCACCTCTTTCTCCTCTATACTTCCTTTCCAATGTCTATGTCCATTATCCTTATGATAGTCAAACTCTCTCACATATCTTTATTTACACTTTAAAAAATATTTTATACTAGTTTGTTTACAAAGTTCATATACATTGTTTTTTTTTTATATCAGATCTTTCTGTCTCCCTCCACCCTTCAAATTGTGTGACCCTGTGATTATCATTCCTCCCCACCCCACCCATCCTAATCTCTCTACTCCCCATCCTCTGCCTTGGATCCAAATTCTACATTCTACAAAAATGGTCTTCTACAATACTTGTCCTTGTGAGACTGAGCTAGTTCACTTAACATAATCCTCTCCAGTCTCTCCCATGTTAGGTAGTAATTTATGAAACCATTGCTCCTACGTGCTGCATAGTATTCCATTGTGTGAATGTACCATAATTTCTCAAATCCAGTCCATTGTGGTTGGATATTTGGGCTGTTTCCATGTTCTTGACATGGTAAATAACACTGCAATGAATATTGTTATACAAGTCTCCATTTGTGCCTCAGTTCTCATTTTCTTGGGGTATATTCCAAGCAGTGGAATAGCTGGGTCCAGGTTTTGTTTTGTTTTGTTTTGTTTTGTTTTTTCCCTCTATGTCCAGCTTTTTAAGGAACTGCCAAATTGCCTCCCAGAGTGGCTGTACCATTTTATAATCTCACCAATAGTGTATAAGAGTTCCTATCTCTTCACATACTCTCCAATATTTCTTACTTGCTGACCACCTGCTAAACTTTGCTACTGCTACTGGAGTGAGATGGTGTCTCATTGTGGTGGTTTTGACTTGCATCTCTCTTATTGTCAGTGATTTTGAGCATTTCTTTATGTATCTGTTGGCCATCCAAATATCTTCCTCTATGAAAAGTCTTTCTATGTCTTTTGGCCATTTTGTATTGTGGAGGCCCTGTAGGATTCTGTAAACTTTTGATATGAGACCTTTATCTGAAATGGTATTGCCAAATGTTTTTTCCCAGTTAGTAGGTTTTCATTTCACTCTGTTGGAAGAAAGTTTTTTATGTGCACAGGGCTTTAATCTTTATAAGGTCCCATTCATCAAGTTTATCGTCTTCAGATTGAGCATTTCTGACTGTATTTGGCAGTCTGTATACCGTAGAGTAGGGCATGTAAGCTTGATCCCATTTTGTCTCTGATGAATTTTATGGTTTGGGACTTTACTCCCAGCTCTCCTCCCCGATCCACCTTGAGTTGATTTTTGTGTACAATGTGAGATGTGGATCCTGTATCAGTTTTCTGCAGGTAGCAGTCCAGTTTAGCCAGCATTATTTTTTGAAGAGGTTGTCATTTCCCCATTTGATAGGTTTTTAGTACCTTGTTGAATATAAGTTGACCATAGATAGCTGAGTCCATCTGTGGGGTCTCAATTCTGTTCCATTGTTAAAAATTGTGATTTGAGTATTAGTTTACAAAACTAATTGGTTTTCCATTCCTTATGTATTTTGATACATGATGGTGATAGGTTGTTTTGTTGAAGGTCTATTCCAGAGAAGAATGATAGCTGTAGAATCATTTCTGGAGGGCAAATGTGCCAGTACCAGCAGCTCTGAATGTGGTGTGGGTCATACCCAGCCTAGATTTGATCAGGATTGGTAGGAAGGCAGGCACTGTCACTTCCTCCTGTGAGTAACCAGACATTAACTGATTGTTCTCAGACAAGCTTTTATTATCTTCCCTGATTAGACCTCTGTGGGTCTCCTTCTCTCTTAAAGGAATAAACTGTGTGTGTGTATGCTTGTGAGCACTCAATTGTAAGGAGGGAGACAGAAGCCTGTTGTATAGAAGGCCTTCCTTGTGATCTTTTGGTCACTGTGTCAAGTACACAAGTGGAGAAAAGGGTGCCTTAGTATCCTGATGTGGCTGTAACAGACATCTGACAAGTGAATGGCTTTAAAAGGCAGGGATTTATTTTCTATCACTCCTGGAGGCTATAAGTCCAAGTCAGTACTTGGACCCCTCCTTGTCTTTCATAGCTCTTGGCAACCTCCACTGGCCTCTGTCTTCTCCAATATGTGCTCACATGTCTCTGTATCTATGTTGCTCTGTATGTAACTCAAAGTGATTAGCTTTAGGGCATACATACTCTGTACTGCTGTTCATTGCCGTCAAGTCAGAAACTGTATCATAGCTGATTCTCTAGCAGATTTTCAGAGGCTGTGAAATCACACAGGAGGACATTGCCCATCTTTCTCTCACAAAGCAGCTGGTAGGTTTGAACCATGTGCTTTTGAATTGGCAGCACAAGTCCTTGCCATGCCACCAGAGCTTTCTTAACATACCCTAGCATGACCTTAATGAATTGATTACATACGAATGCATTGTGGAAAGTGATTGCATTGTATTAAATTCATACACAGGTATTTTGGGGGTACATATATTTTACACTACTCATTGCCATGGAGTCAGAACCAATTTGTCAGAACCCTCATTGGGTTTTGAAAACTGGAAATTACTCTGGAGAAAATTGTCCATCTTTCTCACACAGAGCCACTGGAGAATTCAAATGGACAGCGGGGCTCAGCTTGTGGGTTAGAGGCCAACCTCTTTATGGCCTACATCACCAGAGCTCCCTCACATACATTTTGGGGGAATAGAATTCAATCTCTTAACAAAAAGGAAGCAGAAAAAGATCTCACAGGCTCACAGACCCCATGTGTGGCCCCAGTGCTTGCCCCAGTCCTAGTTACTGGGTACAGTCGTCAGAATAGTTTGAATATCTTTGCAAACAAAGAAATAGTGACCCTACAATTGTGTGTGCTTTGTCTCTAGCACACATGACAGGCTTTCTGAAGCAGTAAGATCTTAGACTTTTGATTAATTACAAGATGGGCATCATATCATTCTATCCCTTATGCTTAGTCTGGATGGAGTCTTCAGGGACGAAGGAGCCAATTCTTCTGCCTCCCTCTTTTTTGCCGTAAAAGTTTGAGAGGGAGTGCCCTGGTGCACCTCATTCCTCCTTCAGTAATCTGAGACATCTGTGAGGGAGGGAAAGAGCAGACCTCACATCATCTCAGGCCCAATAACTTCTAGAAAGTCTGAATATTCCAGGCTCAGGGAGATCCCCCACTTCTGATTATGAAGATGGTCTCATGTAAGCACATCAGTCTGTCATCAGGGAGAGAAGAGAAGGAGGCAGGGATAATGGTAAGGAACACCAGTGAAAGGGAATTTAAATTAGAATCTGAAATAAAAGGAAATTTAGGCTCTTTAAGAAACCCAAAGCAGAATTAGGTGTGGGGAGAAGGGAGGCTTGGGGTCACCCTGAGTACATGACTTGCCTCCCTGAGCCCATGACCTTGTCTAGAACACAGGCCTGGTAATCCCAGCTCCGTGGGATGGCAGTGAGGATTTAGGACTTCATGGATTTAAGCAGCTGGCTCTTGGGAGACACACAGCCAGTGATAGCTTTGATTAGAATATTCATATCTACAAATGAGCACTAGAGGTTACTAATTAATACGTTTTAACTTTTTTAGAGTATCCTCACCTTTCTTCCTCCAGGGTTCAATTGTAGCACCGCGGTTTGGTTTAGCAAAGGTGGGGAATTAGGATACTGGATTCCTGTGCTGCTTAGTTTTAAAACCATGCCTGAGTTGTTGAGGCCTCAATCGATTCAGGAGTCATGTCAGGTGACAGGGTGTCTGTGTTGAGAGGCACCCTCCTGTGCAAGCATCTCTGGGGTCTGCAGCACCTCTGCCTTCTTCTGGGGTAAAGAGAGACAAATTCCCTCACAGCTCCCTGTACCAGCCCTACCTTGAGATCAGGTGTCTTGGACTACAATGGAATGCTTCCAGCATTTTCTCACTCCTCATGCCTGCCTCTATGTCTTCCTCCTTCAAACGTTGTTCAAATGTCTGCTCTTTTTGCATCTGTCTTTGCAAAGTCTGTCATCTCTCCCATAGGTGTGCGGTCAGCAACCTTATTCTGGGAGCAATCCATCTCTTGGAGTCTTACGTCAATTAGTTGTTATCCAGCATTGAGTCAAAACCAATGCATAGCTGATCCTCCAGCAGGTTTTTAGAAGCAGTAAATTACAAGGGAGGAGATTATCCATCTTTCTCTCAAGAAGCTGCTGTTGAATTTGAACAAAGTGCCTGTGAGTTGGCAGTGCAACTCCTTACCGTTAAGTCACCATTGCTCACAAGAAAGAAAAAAAAAAAGGGCAAGCATCTACTGGTAGTGGTAGAGTCAGTTTCAACTCTTGGTGAACCCATGGAGAAATGCACTCCATAAGCTTTAGCATGGCTATTTTAGTTTCAGTGGGTTTCCACTTTCTTAGAGACGTAGATCTCCAGGTCTTTCTTCTGAGGCATCATTGGAGGATTGAAAACACCAATGGTAACCTTCCTGTCAGTTTTTGTGGTTGTTAGATGCCATCAAGTCAAGTGCACCTCATCCTGTGCCATCGTCATGATATTGGACATGCTCAAGCCCGCTGTCGTAGTCACTGTGTCAGTCTGACTTGCTGAGGGTTTTCCTCACTTTCACTAATCCCTCTCCCTTTCCCAGCATGATGATTGCTCAAAGGACTGGCCTTTCTGGACAACAGCTTTAAGGATGTGAGACAGAGTTTTACAATCATCTCCTCAAAGGAGCACATTGGTTGCACTTTCTCCAAGACAGATTAGTTTGTTCTTTTGGCAGTCCATGGTAGATTCAACACTCATCACCAACACCGTAATTCAAAGACATCGGTTCTTCTTCAGTCTTCCTTATCCATGGTCTGACTTTCAGATACCTATGAAACAGTCAAAAATACCACGGCTGAGAGAACTTGGTCTTTAAACTGATATCCATCCTCTTCAGTACTCTAAAGAGGTCCTTGACAGTAGACTTCCCAAGGGCAACAAGTCTTTTCATTTCTTGACTGTTGCCACCATAGGTGCTGATTGTAGACCCAGGTTAAATGAAATGCTTGGCATCTTCAATCTTTTCTCCATTTTGCCTTTTGGACTGGTGCTGATTTTTGTCTTTCCTTTACCATCTTCTCTGCATCTTCAGCCCTCCGAGAGGGTTCCTACGTATGAGGTTCTGTTCCAAGTGTCTTACACACTAGCTACATAAATGCTTTTCATCTTCACGACAATCTTGTCATGCAATGTTAATCTAATCCCCACTTGCATAGAGGGGAATCTGAGGTTCAGATTGGTTACTTAATTTGCCTACTGTCATACCACTTGATGTTGTTACATAACACCAAGATTCCGAGTCAGTCTTTCTCCAAAGTCTATGCTTTGGGTACCACATAAAGTTGTTCCTTTGCACAATGGTGGATACAAGGAAGACAGTGCTGCTCTTCCACATGCTCGCATTTAGTCTGTCCCTCAGAGCCCACAAGCTCACAGTGTCTCTTTCTCCCGCTTAACCTCCACTGTACTAATCCACACCTCTCACCACCTCCCAGTGCATCTCTATTCTGCCTTCTTGAGCTGTCCCCACTCTTAACAGCCATGTCTCTGTCCCTCTTGAATTTCCAAGGCTTCAGTCTTTGCCAGGATCTATCTATCTCGCTTTGTATTTTTCTCCTTCTAATCCCTCTCCAACTTATCCCTCTGTGTGTATTCCTCTGTCATTTTGCCAGCATCTCTTTTCTATATCTCTGTCAATTTTTCTTTCTCTCACTTCCCCTTTCTCTTCTCAACACCCTTCCCATTCTCTCTCCACCATGCTTCTCTCTTGCCTTTCTCTTGTGCAGTTAGTGGCTCCATTCATCATGTCTCTGCACACCAAGAGCATCTCTGTCTGTGTCCCAGTCTCCCCTCTTCACCCCCTCCATCTTCTCTGAAGCTCTCAGCTGCAGATGGTGCCCTGCTCAATCCAGCCTCTATTCTGTGCCAAAGAGTAACAATTAACTCAGGAACCACAGGGACATAAGAAAGAACATCTCTGTGTTTCAAGAGGCGTCCCAGTCTCTAGGGACAAAATGACTCCTCTTGGTTTATTTATAAACTTGGGACCCAGAGAGTGTCCCGCATACAGATGGAGCAGCTGCCTGTGGTGGTTGGGTGCAGTCAGAGGCCTACATGGTTCCGGGCCTGAGTGTCCTCTGTAACCAGGCCAGACTGTGTTTAGGCAAAGCCCCCGCAGTTGCGGGGTGACTCAGGGAGACAGACACGGGAGGCTGCAGAGCCTGTGGATTTCACAGCCTGTGGGACCTCTAACCACATCATTGGTGTCCATATTGTACATGGAGATGAAGCATGAAAGCCAGGGGGATGAAAGCACTCAATACCGCACAGAGAGCATGAACAGAAGTTAGATTTCACCTCCCTGTTTCCTCTGCTGGGTACTCTGCTCTGCCATGATAACTTTTTGTACTCGGCTGTGAGTACAGGCACCACGTGGCTGGTGGCCAAAGTCCTAACATCTTCCTCCTTTGAGGAGCTGGAGCCCTAGGTATTAGAGAATGGTGGTGCATTCCAGGAGACTGCACAGTAACAGAATGGGGAGAAGGACCTGGGAGAGAAGCCTGGGCTGGTAATTTTGGTTGAGAGGTGTCAAGTTGACATTGAAAGGTTCCCTAGAAATACTCGATGCTGCCATCATTGCTCCTGACTATAAGGGATAGGAAATGGAAGGGACGTCCCTGGCCTTCATGTTGGCCAATGCATGAAGCCTGAAGTAGTACTCACTTGTGGGTACTTGCTCCCCCATGGAACTTCAGATGATCTCAGCCTCCCTTCCCTCCTTCCTTCTGTCTTCCCTCCACATCCCCTCCTTTAGTCTTTTGTTTTTATTCCATATCCTGCTGACAATAGTCTGTCACATCCTTCCCATGGTTGGGTTGTGTTTCATAATGAGATGGCTGTGTAACTGGGCATTTTGCTGCCTGCCAAGGTTTGGGAGGACAGAGAGCCTGTCTTCTATTAATCCTGGCCCACTTCTTTTTCCAGTAGCTAGTGTTGCATCGAGCACCCAGGAGGAGTTTAGTGAGCTTGCTGATGGCCCAGAGTACTGGCACCTGCCTGGTGACTCGGTGATCGCTCACCTCATGCTCTAACTCTCTGGTCTGGCTGCCTGTGTTGCAGGGAATAGGGGAAGAAAGTGGATGGAAGATGATTGAGGTCTAGAATGCTTTAGAAAAAGAGAGCCCAACCTCAGTGATTCTGAAGCTTGGTTCCCAGACTCCTATCACAGAAGCTGGGGCAAGCCAAGCTGCATTCCAAGAGGCTCACCTTTATACTATCCTGGCCTTAATTAATAGAAAAATAAACAGAATTAAAGGGGGGGGGGGAGTCTTTTCTATTTGGAGGACTCCTGCAAGTGAGAAAGTGCTTCTTGGGAACGACTTCCTCTGACTTCTGGGGGTAAAATGATATTTTTCCCAGCCCGGGGAGTTCCTAGGAGCGAGAACAGACATATCTGCAAGGAGAAGGGAAGAACACCATCACTGTCTAGAAAAGGGAGAAGAGGGGACTGACCGCAGCTCACCAGCTTTACTCCCAGCTTGGGTGGTTTCACCAGCAGGTGAGCTTTTGCTAGTCTGCCTTCCCTGAAGGAACCCACGTGGCTCAATGGTGAAGAGCTTGGCTGCTAAATGGAAGACTGGCAGTACAAACCCACCCAGTGGTATTGTGAAGAAAAGACCTGGCAACATGCTTCAGTAAGGGTTTCAGCCTAGAAAATCTGCTCTTTCACATGGGTTACCTTAAAGAAAAAAATGACTTGATGATGTCTAAAATCAGTCTTCCCAGAAGGACAAGCCATCACTAGCTACTAGGAAATCTCTTTCTACCTCACTTTATAGCATCTTTTTTCCACCTTCCTCTTTCTCCCGAGCTCTTTTGGTTTAGAACTGCTTGGTTTGTTTATGGATAGTCCCTTGGTGGTGTAAATGGGTACATGCTTGGCTAGTATCAAAAGGCTGAAGGTCCAAGCCCTCCACCCTACCTCCTCCCACAGGCCTGGCCATCTGCTTCTGAGAGATCATAGCCTTGACAACCCTCGCTGGCACAGTTCTAGTCTCCATATACCAGAAATAAACCATAACTAACAACACAGTTCTGTTAAATTAGTCCTCCTGGCCCCTCCGTTCTGTCTTTGAGATCTTTCACTGAATGCCCTGTAGCTGCAACGAGCTGTCTTCAGGCAAACCTAGCAGACTGCTTCTGAGTCAAGAGGAAAAACATAGGGCATGGAGAAGCAGACAGAAGATGTGAGCGCCGCAGAGGGACATAACTATCTTAGTCACGTGTCCTCCTGAGAAGACTTCTCTGTATGAATTGAGGGGTGGTAGGAAGGCCACCAAGGCTATAAACACTCTGTTCCAGGGCTGAAAGGGAATGAGACAGAGTGGTAGTTCTCAAGCGTGGTCATTCACAAAACTCACCTGGACCACATGAAAAAGACACAGATTCCAGGGCCTCTCCTCAAGACACTTGAATTCAGTAGATCTAGGGTGAGGTAAAATAATATGCATGCCTAGCATGCCTCCCTTGTTCCAGGTGTCTTGGCCACTCTGTGTCTGGGAATCGCAGAATAGCCCTCTTGTAACCCAGTTCTTTCTTTTGGAGAGGTCAGGAATTCTCATGCTTTCCCTTTCATTTTCCACCAGCCTCATCCTTAGCATTGCCCTTTCTAAGATGGTTGAAAAAGGAAATTTTGGGTACCAGCCTGGGCTTGTGGAAATTGAAATGGAATTGTTATGATATCTACCAATCACAGGTGCCGTATGCTAACTCTTAAGTCTTATAATTGATGGGCATTTGAAAAAGCTTTTGCTTTCTGATCACCCAGGTAAGAATGAGATCTGGAGGTGCCTAATGCATTTCTCCATGGGAAGCACTCATTTGCATTGGCTCTTACTCCTAGCCCTCTGGCTTCTTCCCTTTTCTTTCACCTGTCACTCTTGATCTTCTTTATTCTACTTAATAATAAATACCTTTCATTTCTGTAGCCCTTCACCATTTTCAACCCTCTTTCCTATGTATTACTTCTCTCCATCAAGAATCCAGTGAGACATGCAGAGATTTTTAATTTCCAATTCACAAAGTTCAGAAATGTTTAATGACTCAGCTAAGGTCACTTTATCAAGAGGAAGTAAATACAGGAAGCAGTGGATATAGCCTCCCAACCAGGAAGAAGCCTTAATCCTCACCATAGTCCATCCTCTCCTGGGCCCTTTCTCTAGCCCCTTCCCCTCCCTGCCTGTCTGGGCTAATTCTCTAGGGACAAACTTGTCAGACAAATGATTGTTTAGAGATTTTCTGCTGCTGTGAAAGGCCTGTGACACTCCTGAAAGGGTCTCAGCCCTTAGTGGCACCGGGCAGGGAGGAGTGATGGGTGCTGACATGTGGTCCCCTCTTGGGGATGAGTTTCCCCTTTGACTGTTAAGCAGCTGTCATGGAGCAAAACCACAGTAACAAAGAGGGCTTGTTGGCCTCAGTCAACCAAGGAGGATGAGTCCTGCCCAGGAGCAGAGATATTAAAAAATGACAGAGGAAAAACAAACAGAAAGGTATATAAGCTGACACCCTCCAGTGGGTTTTCAGAGGCAGTAAATTACAAGAGAGGAGATTGTCCACCCTTCTCAAGAGTAGCTGGTGAATTTTAACCACGTACCTTTGTGTTTGCAATGCAATTAATTACCGCTAAGCCTCCAGAGCTCCCCTAGAACTAAAGGAAGGTGAACAGAAGCAGACACTGGGGCTGTGGTCTGTCCATGAGTTGAACACATACTCCCCAACCTTTGTGTCCCAGCTCAGCATGCCTTCTGGCACTTGAAAAATCTCAGCACAGGGAGATGCCTGACTGAAATGCACCAGGAATATCTCAGGTGGTGCAAATGGTTAGCATTCTTGACTTCTAACTGAAACATTAATGGTTTCAAGCCATGAAGGAAAGGTCCCTTGGAAGAAAACCTGATGATCTATTTCTGAAAAATCAGCCATTGAAAAGCCCATGGAGAACAGCTCTCCTCTGATGTACATGGGCCACCATGAGGCAGGGCCAACTCAGTGGCAAATGGTTTGAAATATACCAATAACCATGGAGACCGTTCAGGACTGGGTGAGGTTTCATTCTGTCATTCATGGGGTTATGAGATGAAACGTACTCCACAGCTATTAATTACAGCTATGTATTCCTACCTATATTTCAACTCTGATTTTCCCCCCTGGGTCTCTCCTTGCAAATGAAGAATAGTGCAACTTGGGGAGGTAGAAAAAGCACTTCACTAAGACAGCAAACATCTGACCCTGAGTCCTTTTTCTGCCTATTACCACTGAGTGGCCTTGGGTAACCACTACTTCCTACACATAAAATAGAACAATTATGCCTGTCTTGCAGCATTGAGGAAGGTTTCACTGAGATAATGTGAGAAGAGAAAGCTCTTGTTTGAGATCCAGGAGATCTAGGGTTTCTCTATAACCCCACATACAGCAAAGCCTAAGGTTCTTTTTAGCCTTAGTTTTTAATGGTTCTAGATATGTGAAGATGAGCAGTCCCCTACTGTGTGTTTCATAGCCTCTGAAAATCTGTGAAGGGTTCAGCTATGAGTCAGTCCCAACTTGATGGTACAAAGCAACAACAACATGTCTATGAAAGGGAAGATTTGGTGCTGCAGGCTGTGTCTCCAGAAGTCTGAATCCAGCTGTTCAGAGGGAAACAAAGATGACAGCCTTCTTCCGTCACTTTTTACAACCCAGGAAACGCAATGGAGGGTCACCATGAGTCAAAACTAACTTGACAGCAGTAAGTTTGAGCTATATACGTGAAAAGAAGCCTTGGTAGCATAGTGAGTTTCCCATCAGGAGGCTCACTTGAGTGGCCAATAGTTTGAATCTACCAGTCTCTCCATGGGAGAAAGATGAGACAGTCTCTCTATAAAGATTTAGAGCCTAGGAAACCCAGTGGAGGGTCGACATGAGTTAGCATCAATTCAACAGCTGTGGGGATATGTGTGAAAGCTTTTGGGCATGGCAGATGTCTATGCAAATGTAAAACATGCCTATCATCTGCTGTCAGTTCTTCGTGCCATTGAGTTGGCTGAAAAGTTGTAGTGATCTTACAAACAACAGATTAGAACCTGGCCCTGTCCTGATCCACCCTCTTGCTCTCCACTGAGTCAATCCACCTTGTTGAGGGTCTCTCGATCTCTTTTTCTGACTCTCCATCTTCCCCAGAATGATGCCTTTCCCCAAAGACTCTCTTGATAACATACTCAAAGTGTGTGAGACAAAGTTTGACAATCTAAGAAGTGCCCTGGTTGCACTTCCTCTGAGATAGACTTGTTTGTTCTTTTTGACACTCTGTTCAGTACTTTTCTCCTATTCCATGTACCAGGAGTAGACAATGAAGAAGAGAGCTGGGGATGAGGCGAGTGCTCTTTTTTTGCTGCTGCCGAGTCCTCTAGCCCTCAGAACTGTGAAACTCATCAGTAGTCTCTGTTGAGTCCTATCAGCAGACATGACTTTTGTTTCTTTTCCAAACAGAACCACCATACCGGCTGTCCAGCCCTTGCCCACAGAGACCATAGTCTACCTGCTCTCTCTCTCCCTCTCTGGCTGGTCCTGATGCACAGCATGTTGTTTATGAGATGCCCACACTTCTCCCGAAATGCCCAATTAATTGCTGAGAGCCCTTGAGTTACCTGGGAGCTAAGTATGGAGGGGGTGAGGTGTACGCTGCAGAGAACAAGTCTTGGACTCTAGACGCTGATGTTCAAGAGGCTCAGCTTCCCCTCTCCAGAGACAAAAGGTAGCTCCTTCCCTCCCCCATGCCCCCCAGGCTTGCGGAGGGGATTAGCACAGACAAATGGCAGTTGAGCCCTTGGTGAGATATCAAATACCTCAGAACTGCTAAATCACAGCTTTTGTGCCCTAATCTTATCACCTGCCATTAAAGATCAGAATATGAAAGCTGCGCATTTATGGAGCTTGGAGCAGTGCTTGCCATTGTGCTGCCGTGGAGAGCAACCGAAAATAGTTCTCCTTTCCAAGCAGTTACTATGGCACTATGCGTGTTAGAGATTAGTATTTCCCCCACACCATCTTTTTTTGAAAGTTAACCTTCTTTTCACAACCCCCATATTGTGACAGCATAAGATATTCCCGGGGCACCACTCATCCCCCCTGGAGCCCCTTGGTAGTCCACATGGTTAATGCATTTGGAGACTAACAGTTTAGAGGTTCAAGCCTATCCAGAAGCACCTAAGAAGAAAGGCCTGGGATCTATCTCCAAAGAAAACAACCATTGACAATGCAATAGATTGGGAGCTCTGGTGGCCTAATGACAAGAAGCTGCACTGCAATCCCAAAGGCATGCGGTCGGTTCAAGACCACTAGCTGCTCCGTGGGAGAAGAATGGGTAATCTCCTCCTGGGTGATTAACTTCTTCTGAAAATCCACTGGAGGGTCAGCTATGGGTCAGTTCTGGCTCTACGGTACACAACACAACAACATAGTTCTACTCTGATACACATAGAATTTCCATGAATTGGCTTGAAGGCACCCAGTTAATGTTTTAACGGGTTGTCATTTCTTAGCATCAATACCTCTTACCCAAGGATACTGTGCCAACTTTCTCTGCCAGGATCCTCCTCCCACTCCCAGAATGCAAACATCGTAGCCGTCTATTCTCAGGACCTCCTCCCATAAAGGGAAGCAGGTACTGGTACCTAAGGAGGATGGCTGATGTCCCTGCTCAGGTAGCAGTTGTTGTTAGGTGTCATCGAGTTGCTGATGATGCATTCTGAATCTATAAAAGACAGACCAGTACTCGGATTTATCCTGTGCCCTCCTCAGGACCTTGGTCATGCTCACACCCACTGTTGTAATCACTGGTTTGATCGACATACATAAGCGCAGGACTCAGAACATGACACATCTGTGAGATGGACAGAGAGGATGCCCAGGTGTAGATCATGTACATGTACATGTACATGTAAGACTTCTGCAATTAGGGGACATTCACATCACAGAGGGGCTGTAATTGCCTGTTAGTGCTGGTGGCTTCAGTGTGTATATTTATATTGTGTGAACACGCGCTAGTACTAGTATAAGTTTATAAGAAACATGTGAGCATTTGCATACTGTGTACACGAGGTGGTTCTGTGTGAGTGTACTTGCGAGGCTAAGCAGAATTATGAATGGTATTTGAGTTCAAGCTCCTTCCTGCCTTGATGCTGAGGGTGCACCAAGGGTTAAGAGGCTCCCTTGTTGGAGGTTGGCTGTGCCAAGTCATGCTCCCCTCTTTGTGTCAGGTTCAGTATCGAAGTTTGTAACACTCAGCAGTTATCTGTGCAGCTCTAGAGGATCCACAGAGCCCATTTGAGCGGGTGTTGCTAACAAGCCTGCAGTGACAAGGCGTAGAGCACAACAAGACGGAGGGAGAGGCCGAGAAGAAAAGCCCTGGTCTGCCTGGCTGCTCTGCAACTTACCAACATTTTACTTCTTCCCTCACCCCCTTCTCAAATTTTGTGCACTGTGTCCGTACTTTGTGTCTGGAATCCTCTTGCTCTGAGAAACATTAAACTCAATAGTTATTTTTCAACTCCAGACACCCCATCTCCCCAAATCCCACTCCCTCCTTCTCTTAGTTTTCCCTTCTTTCAGTCTTTCTCAGCTCCCAAGGAATTAGATTAGTCACATTCTTAATTAACTGTGCTAGTAAGAGCTCTATTAGGTATTAAATGTTTGTCACAATCCAATTAAAAAATCCATCACAGCAGGACAGGTTTTTCCAGGCCCAGCAGATTGATGGTGAGAAGCCTTGGTTTTCTACTCCTGTAGGAACTGAGGAACAGGAGCAGGGCCCAGCGAGAGAGTCTCAGTGGAGGGCCCCGGGAGCGGGAGCAGGGCTGCTCAGGGAAGTCAGCTAGCTTGGAGCAAAGACATTTGCCCCGTACACCAAGCAGAGGCCTTCATTGTGGTGACTGATTGCTCGCTCTTGTTCGCCCAGGCCTGCCTTGGTTTGAATGAGCTCTGGTGGTGTAGTGCATATGTGTTGTGCTGCTAACCCAAAGGTCATTGGTTTGAATCTACCTGCTGTGCCTTGAAAGAAAGATGGGCCATCACTTCCTGAAAAGATTTATGGTCCTGGAAACTTGAAGGAGGGTCTCTGTGAGTCAGAATCAACTTGAGAACATGATGTTGGCTTGGGATTGGAGTGCTGGTTTGAACAATGAATGTCTGGCATCTTATAAAATTTCACCCTACCTCAAGCTTCACCTCCTGAAACAGACTCAAACCCATTGCTATTTAGTCTGAATAGACTCAGCATTGACCCTTCAGGGCTTTTTCAGAGGAGATTTTTTTTTGGAAGAGATAAGTTACATTGGAGGAGATTGGCTGTCTGGATTCAGACTACCAGGAAGCTGCCACTTTGGGGTTTGCACCCCACCTGAAGTCCCAGGGAATGAGGGATTAGGGTCAGTGTGCTAGCAAGTGTAGGGGGAGGACAGGAGGCTTGGATGGGGAGGGGCAAGATTGTCAGCGTAAGCCTGACAGGAGGCCATTTGAGTGAAGTCTACAGAATGGAGTTTGATGGAATTGGGCTGTGGCTCCCAGGGGTCCAGCTCTAGGCCAGAGCTGCCATTCAAAACTCTGCCTTTCTATTCCATTTTAAAGAGCCTTGCTCAGGAGGGGAGCTACTGCATAGCAAAAAGGAAAATGTCCCTTCCTCCCAGATCCCCAGTCCTTCTTGTGTTTCTTAGCCCTTGCCTGCATTCCCCTTAACATTTTCCCAGCTCTGATCACCCCTCCTTGGTCAGAGTGGACACTCAGGTGTCTTCTTGCCCTTTGGCTGTTTAGTGAGTGCTCGGCTTTAGATTTTCGATGCCCTGCCCAGCGCTGTCATCATCCCCACTTCTTTTCCACATCATCAGGATGGAGACAGGAAAGGAGGCACAGGGCATTGCTGTTCTGCAGCACTGGGCCTCTGTGCTAAGCAGACACGTGGTCTCAGTGAATGTGGCCTCATCCCAGGACCTCCTCACTTCAATCATGTGTGTCTTAGTTTCCTCGTGTTACCTAAACAAAAACACTGCAAGTGAATGGTGTACAGGGAAATTTGTTTTCTCAGGTTTTGGAGGCTAGAAGTCTGAATTAGGGCATGGCTCTAGGAAGAGTTTCTTCCTTATTGATTACATATTCTAGGAGCTGTCAGAAGGAGTCTTGAGTGAACTTATTTGCTAACCCCAAGATGGTGCCTCTCTGCAGTTCAAATCCACCAGTGGCTCCGAGGAAGAAAAATAGGCAATCTCTTCCCATGTGATTTATGGCCTCAGAAACCCATTGGAGGGTCAGCTATGTGTTTATCCCAACTCAACAGCAATGAGAGAGCAAGCAAGTAGCTACTAGCCTTTTTTTTTTTTAACGTTGCTGGGCTTTGTGGGTAAATCTGCTTCTAGCATCTTCTTTAGTTTGTGTATATCAGTATCTCTGGATCTAGTCTGTCCTTTTTTACAACTCAGAAGTGATTAAGTTTAAGACATACCTACCCTAGTAAGACTTCATTGGCACGTCAAAAGAAAAGCTCTATATTGAGACAGGGTAGTCTCTAAAGTCTTTAAACTGAACATCTATGTTCCGCAGATTTTGGAAAGGTCGCTGACAGCAGACTTTCCCAATGCAATATGTCTTTTGATTTTTTTACTTCTGGTACCAAGGGTGTTGCTTATGGATCCAAGTAGCATGAAAGTGTTGACCATTTCAATCTTTTCTCCATCTATCATGATGTTACCTGTCAGCCCAGTGGTGAGGCATTTTGTCTTCTTGAGGTTGAGATATAATCCATGTTGAAAGCTGTAGTCTGATCTTTTGCAAGTGTTTCAAGTTTTCCTGATTTTTAGTAAGCAAGGTTGTGTCATTTGCATAACTCAAGTTAATGATGAGTCTTCCTCAAATCCTAATGCCACATTCTTCTTCATCTAATTTTTCAAATGATTTTCTCAGCATTGAATAGGTATGGAGAAAGGATACAGCCCTGAAGCCTTGATTTTTGACCATGTTCTCTATTTGAACAATAGCTTCTTGGCTTAGATATGAGCTCAATTATTAAGTGTTCTGGAGTCCCAGTCCTCTCAATGTTAACCATACTTCCAGACAGTGAAATGCCTTTGCATAGTCAATAAATAGACACAAATAAACACTCTTCTGGTATTCTCTACTTTCTGCCAAGAGACACATTCAATCTTTAACAACATGCTTTCCTACCACAAGTCTTCTACTTTTTACTTTTTTTTTGGGGGGGTTCTTGTTTGCTATTTCCCCCATATATCTTCTGCAGCTCTGTTAGCCAATAATAACTATTTAACTCTGAGTCCTTATTTTTATTGTTGTTATGTGCCATCGAGCCATAACCAATTCACAGCTGACCCTTCAGCAGGCCTTTAGATGCTATGCATTGCCGGCGAGAAAATTGCCCATCTTTCCCCATGGGGCAGTTGGTGAGTTGGAATGGGGTGCCTTTGGATTGGTAGTGTAGCTTACTCCTTACCCACTGAGCCATTCGATTAAAAAATATCTTTTTTTCCTCTCAGTTCTTTCAAATTCTATTAACTCCCAAGCCAGCAGATCTTAAAATTGACCTTCCAAGAAGACTGGCTTTATCTGGCAGAAGGGAAGAGTTTACCCACTTACATTCTGACTTCCTCTGGGGCCGGAACATGACTCACTGCCCTTTCTGTCCTCCTCACACAGCAAGCACTGTTCTGGGGTATACAGGAGGAGGCCCTTAAAAACATTTGTTGAATGACTAACTGAATGAGCTCACATTCAAAACTCCTTTTTTAAATTCTTCCAGAACCCCAGATATATTTGTGCCTTGGCTGTCATGTAAAGCAAGTACCTAACATTTAATTCAGGGCCTGCTTGCTCATCTGAATGCCTTCACATTTTCTATTGGAGTCACTTCTTCTGTTTTGCCTTATAAATCCCTACAGGGCAAGACCTCTGTATACTTAACTGCCTGCCCAGCAGCCTTGGAGCCATGCTAATTCCCTGCACAGATGAACAACCTTGGTACTGTCCTCTCATTCTTTCATTCTTGCTCTAACTCCCCATTGAGAGTTTACTCCTGGGCAAGCATGACTGAGGCTTGAGGAAACAATAAAAGAAATGTCAAATTCTTCCTTTCTTCTCTTTTGAACATCAGTGGCTCAATGAATTCTTGCCTTCTATAAAAGAGGCATGAGTTTGATTTCTCATCAATGCGCCTCATGTGCAGCTACCAGCCTTCAGTCAGTGGAGGCTTGTGTGTTGCTAGATGTTGAAGCAGTGAGGATAAGATGGACCAAGGAGAAAGATATGGTGAGCTAATTCCACACACCAGCCAGAGACAACCTCATGGGTCAAAATAGATGGATCCACAATCAATCATGGGGAAGACACGGCATGGCCAACCTGCCATTTCACTGTGCATCAAGTCACCATGACGGGGGATGATTCACTGGAAGCTGACAAGCCCTTCCTTCTAAGTGTTTGAAATATAATTGAAGAGACAAGATATTCAGAGGGAATAGTTGCGTGAGTTTTCAGAGGCTACAAATCACAGAGGAGGATTTTTTGTCACCTTCTCCCTTAGAGCAGCTGGTGGATTCAAACTGCTCACCTTTGGGTTGGCCACACTGGGCCACCAGAGCTCCCTTCATAGGAGAACTTGCTCCCTGGCATTTTCAAGACTGTCTTTTGTGACACCTGTCTCTGGATAGATTCCAGTCATCAATCTTTATGCTAGTAAATGAGCATTTAACTGCATGACTCAGAGATGCCTATTGGCAACCATAACACGGTACCATAAGCTTGAGTGACTTAAAACAACAGAAATGCACTTATTTCAGACTTCTGTGGTAGACATCTGAGTCTCAACTATCAGAGGATCATGCTGCTTCTAAAGTCTCTAAGGGAAGCTCCTTGCCTTTTCTTCCCTAGTTTCTGATGATTCCCAGTTATCTCTGGCATCCCTTAGCTTATATCTACAACCCCTCCAATCTGCCTCTATCTTCAGACCTGGCCACATTCCCTCTGTGTCTATCTGTGGCTCTTTTGTTCTTATATAAGGACATCAGCTACACTGGATTAAGGGCTTATGTTAACTAATTCCATTTGCAAAGACCTTCTCTTTTAATAAGGTCAATTCACAGGTACCAAGATTTAGGAGTGGAACATATCTTGCTGGAGGCATAATTCAACCCATAACAGGAGAGGTCCTGGGACAGTAGCTACGGCAGGGGGTGTTGAGGCAGAGTGAAGAGTCAGATATGCAGACTTGACTGATTGAGGGGGAAGAATAGAGAGTTGCCTAAGCAGGAAGCAGCAATTCAGAGGGTGTTTTAGATGTGAAAGGAGAAAATGAATGGAAGCTGATGACAATGAGAAATCAGACGCAGACCCCGTGGGATGCACCTGCTTCCCCTGTGTCCAGAAACCTTGAGCATGCTTGGAGTCCACGGGTCATTTAGTATAAGCAGTGGCTTAGATGGTTCTTCAGTGCCAATAGTGAAAGGAACTGCGGGTTGTAAGTATCCTCTGGCCTGGTTAGTATTCAGGGATTCTAACATGTCCCTGCATTCATAGAATTTTCCATGGGACCCAGGCTAGCTTCACTGAGAAGGCATGCAGAACCAGCTGTAGTGTGGCAGCGATCAGTTGTCAGTCAGTGGATTTAAAAGGCAAAGGCAGTTCATCCTCACTCAGGAGAAAAGAGCTACATTTAGGCTTCCCTCACCTTCCCCACTACTCGCTGTATTAAAAAAGAAAATAAAGTGAATGAAGCCAGCACATCTCATTTCCTACTGAAGTTTTAGTCTCTGGGATTGTCCTAACTCAGAGGCAAAGCCTGGGGTGGTTCTAAGTCAGAGGCAGATTCAGGGAGCTTCTCAGGAAAGATCTGATACCCAGGAGAATCTTTCTTTTTCATGCTGGGCTCAGGTAGAGACCACTGCTGTTGTTATGTGTCATTGAGTCAGGTCCAATCAGACTTGTAATAGACATGCCAGTGGGTTTTTAGAGGCTCTAAATTGTATGAGATTACCCATCTTTCTCCTCCAGAGCACTGATGGATTAGAACCAAGTGTTTTTGGGTTGACAGTGCAGCTTCTTACCACTAGGTGACCAGAGAAGACTAGAGGCTGTGAAGGAGCTGATGAAAAGAGGCAGAGCTGAGAGAAGGAACAATCTCCTTAAAACCCAGTGGGGGGTCAGCTAGAAGTGGAAGTGTACTCCTTTACAAGGGGCTCTAGAAACATAGCCAGTAGTGTAATGCTTTGCTAACAGACTGAGCATCTCCAAGAGTTTGATTCTACTAACTGCTCTTTGGGAGAAAGAAAAGCAGATAAGCAGTCTCTCTCATTACGATCTGCATCCTTGGAAACCCTAGTGCGTTGAGTTACTGATTTTATTACATAGACATAATTGATCGCTAACAATTTTATTTAACTCAGTCTCCAGCCTCCTCCTCTCCCCAAGACAGGCAGATACCATAGGGTGACTCTTCTCAGCACAGCCATGCTCATGTCATTATGACAAACTAATGATGCAAACCCTGTGGGATGTTCCTAGCCCCAGTTGTTGTCTGGGGTACACCATGAAAAACAGATTGTCGAATTACTTGGAAAATCCTAAGGGTTTAGTAATGACCTCCCAGGAACAAGGTATAGAGGTCAAGTTAAATCTTCACCTCACGAGAACCTACTATGACCCAGGCCCTGTGCTGGGTCTAAAGGTCTAAGGGACACTCACTGTCTGGCTCTGATGCCAATCATGGTTCCGGTGGAAGATCAAGACCTTCTCTCCTCCTTCCCAGAACCCTGCCCATCCCCCAACCCCCAGATATGGCTCACAAAGCTTCCTTAGATGAGCAAAGCACAGACAAGGCTCCATAGAGCCAGCCCGTGATGCTGCCAAATACCTATTTTGCAACTAGCACAGGTCTGGAGGTGGGCCCAGCCTTCCCCTCTTGTGAGATTGCCAGATTTAAAAAAAAGGGGGAGGGAATAAAACCCCACACCCCTCACTATGCACAGTTAAATAGGAATTTTAATGAAGCAATGATGCTTTAACTCTAGCTCATGTAATATTTGGGACAGATTTGTACTTAAATAATTATTTGTTGTATATATGCAATTCATACCTACTTGGGCATCCTATTCCTTTGCCACTTGTCACTTTCAGGTAGCTGGATATAGAGCATCTCTATACCCAAGCAGGGACCCTGGTCGGGTGACAGAGGTTCTAGAGGTACTAGAGAGCTTCTCTGAAACCAGAAAGCTGAGGTAACCCCCATTCACTCAGTTCTGGAGGAGCAGGGCGTCTAGCGTGGCCAGCCTCCCATGGGTCACCTGCCCCACTGCAGTAACTGCACCTTGGGGTGAGGAGTGGGAAGGCTCTACTCCTTTTAATGGCTCCTAAAGCTCAGTCCTGGCACTGTGAGGAGCTCAGCGGGACCCTCCACCTGATGGCCACAGACTCAAACTAAAGTTCACCATGTCTAAGTCTGACGCACTCCCCCCACCCAACCCTATATGTCCAGCCCCGTTTCTTATTGTTTCTTGTTGGATGGATCAACTCGTGCTGAGCTCTGTGACCCTTCTCCCTGTCTAGATAGCCCCACAGGGATTCTGTAGTCGCATCTCTCCATCTCACCCTCTTCTCTTCATCTTGACATCGCTGCCCGAGTTCCAGCCCAGTCACTGTCACTCCTCACCTGATTTATTAATCATGCCACTTGCTCTTCCTCTAATTCAGCACCAGTGAGTGTTTTCAGGGTGATTTTTCCAAGATGGAAAACTACTTCTGGCCTTGCTTATGTTCAAACCCTCTTTGGTTCCCCGCAGATTTCAAGAGAGCTCTAAAATCCTTAGCTCAGCATACAAGCCTTTGATCATGCACACTTCTCAACTGTATCTTTAAGGAGTCCTGGTGACCTAGCATGTTATGTGTTAGATTGCTAACTGGAAGGTGAATGGCTTGAATCTACCAGCCTCTCTGGGGGAAAAAGATGGGCAGTCTCTCACCATGAAGATTTTCAGTCTCAGAAACTGGAGAGTCTCTTTCTGCCAAATTCGGCTCAATAAGTGCAAGGAATAAATGGTGCGCTAAGGCACAGTCCAGTTCCCTCCTCCACTATTTAAACACCCAGACTATCAGGTGCCCGGACCCCCTGTTTCATCCTGTACCACAATAAAGAGAAACTGCTTCCTTCAAAAAAAAAAAAAAAAGAAAAGAAACTGGAGAGTCTCCGTGATCCATAATCAGCTTTTCTATCAGTAGAGGAAGACCATCAACAAGACGGACTGACATAGTGACTGTGTCGGTGGCCTTACACACAGTGGAGATTGTGAGAGTCATGCAGGGCAGGGCAGGGTTTTGATCTACTATTTGCTATGAGTTGGAGTCAATAGCCCTTACCAACAATCTCCCTTCCTCATGGCCCTCCTTCTCCCCACCAGCATCCCTCTGCCCGTATGAAACCATTTGTACTTTTATGACCTTATCATGCTCTTTTCTAACTTTGTCTTTCAAAATTCAGTTAAACTGTCATTTCAGCTAGGAAGCCTCAAATGACTCAGAGTTTATGCAGACATTCCTCTTGGCGCCCTCAGCACCGACTACGCCATGGCCTTTGACTTTGCATTTCTGTATGTAATACTGAGCATAACAAATGATACCCAGCGTCTGGCATGGAGTTAATTCTGATGTGTCATGGCCCTCCATTGGGTTTCTGAGTTTATGAATCTTCCAGGAAGAGCTTGTCCATCTTTCTCCCAAGGAGCAGCTGGTGGATTCGAACTGCCAACCTTTCAATTAGCAACCCTATTCATTATCTCATTATACATTACACCACTAGGACTCCTTACACACATGAGTAATACTTAATACATAGTAATTTAATGAATAATTAAAAGATTGAAAGCTTACTTGCTTTGCAAAGGGTATATTTTACTGGAGTACTGGAACAGAGCTGGAGTTCACCAGATTTCCACAGCAGGCTTCATGTCCTAGACTGCAAATGCTCTTAGACCCTAAGTGAATAGATCCAAATGTTATTAAAATCCCCAAATGGCTTTGGCAGCTCACGGAGGTTAATGAAGGAACCAGCCTTGTGGGCCTGGAGATAGGAAATATTGCTGTGACAGAGGTCTCAGGATAAGTGAAATGAATTTTATGACCTCAATCTGGTGCCTATGCAGACATTTTCCTACACTCCAAAAACTCCGAGTGACCCGTCACTGTTGGCTGACCATGCCCAGGAGAGAGGAGAAGATAAGAGAAGGTGGTGGTTCTGTGAGCCTGGGTGGAAGGACATGGTGTGACCCATTAGATAAAATGGACAGTGACAGAGCTTAGTGAGGGAGGACCAAGGCCCTGGCCCTGAGCGTCTTCTTCCCTAGAATGTGAGAGACAAGATGCTGGTGGATCCCTGCTCCAGAGCTGGAGATGCTACAAACCGATAAAGGTGAGAGGCCATGATGCTACTCTTTCCCAAGAACTTAGAGCTAATAGCTCCAATTCCCGAGTGTGATTTGGGGTTGGTTTGTTGTTTTTGTTTTTTTTGGGGGGGTGTGTGTGTGTGTGTGTGTGTGTGTGTGTGTGTGTGTTAAGCAAAATCACCTGTTTCATATTTTTTTTCTCACATTACTCAAACTAATCTCCCTGTATATGACTCCACATCCAGGTTGTTGGAGGTTTCCCCGTCAGGCACACAGGTTACCTGCACTGGAAACCCCAGCCCAGCTGGTGGCTGTTAATGGGAAGACTCTTACAGAGCCTTCTTTCAAAAGCTTAACTCAGGTGTGTCTCCTGGATAAAATCCAGCTGTGTAATTTCTTGCCCTGTGACTGGAGCACCTACGGATTTGTTAAAAAGTAAATTGTTTTATCTCTAAGCCCTGGTGCAGTGGTGCTCTGTGGAGGGGCAGGAAGCAGGGCACAGACGTCCCCCCGTGGTGCAGACCTCCTGCCTGATTGCACTGTTGTGGGCTCTGCTTTCCCAGGGGAACCACGAGTGGGCTTAGATCAGCTTTGGGAATGTTTATGCATTCGCTTGTTCAGTAACCACTGTGCTGAACTCTGTGCTTGCCAATGTCCTGACTCTCAATTACAGAGAAGAAGGAGTTGCAGGGGAACCAGTAATTATAACCATGACTAAATCTTGATATTTCAAGTACATCACTATCTCTTTAGCATCCACCCGTACTGAGATAATTACCATGTTCTGCTGACCGCTGTGAGGACAGAGGGAAACTGAGGCACGAGCACATGTGATTGGCTCTGACTCATTAGATGACTGTGGGAGCTGTTTGGCAAGTTCCTTGTAAGGATTTTTGGGGTGGGTCTCACTCAGACTTTGGCCGTTAGTGCCTTCTCCGTCATAGACCCTAATACCAGAGGACAGGACAGCAGAGCTGTAACTGCATGATGCTGGCTCAGAGGAGCCAAGTAGTCACGGGGCAGTAGAAGAAAACAGGCGCTGGGGTAAGCAGAACTGGATTCAAAATGTTTGCCATCCACGTGAACTTGTGTGAGTAGGTTACTTCGTTCAGCCTCAGTTGCTCACTTCTGAAAGCAAGGTGATGTTTTTTCTTTGCAGTGTGGCTGAGATCATTAGAGGGAATGTGTGTAATGTTTGCATGGTGCCTGTCACGGTCGGTGTACCTTCAATGGTGATTATGATGCTTATTATAGCTGTGTCCAATGTGGGTCCCAGCTTCCTTTAGAAATGCCAGACTGGAGCATCCATGACCACCAACAAGATTTGCTACTCACTGTGCCCTTTCCCAGAGAAGTCAAATCTCTTGCCTCCCACCAGGGTGAATTGTATCCCAGCACCCAGTGGATGAGTTACAGGTGGCCATGGTTAAGTAAAAGCTCCCTCTTTTCTGAGGCAGGCTGCCTGCATTCTAATGGTAGTGCAGCGACAAAGCAATTAGTAAGAGACAGACATTAAGGGAGTTTACAGTGCCATGGGGCATCTCTCCTCACACAAATAACCTTATTATCCAAACTGAGGTCCAGCAAATGGGGAGCAGTTCTCTCTTTCTCCTTGTGTGCTTCTCAGTCTGATGTCTTTTGTCTGGTACTATGCTTTGTACATTTTTTTTCAATTGTACAGTTTTTTAGGCAGATGCTCCATGACAAGAGATATTCCGGACCCCATTCCTTCAAGAGAGGAACTTGTTGTGGGCTGGGATATAAGTTGAAAGCCAAAACATGTCTTTGCCACCAAAGATTTCTAGACTTATGTGAGAATCACATGACAATTAATTGTCAACAATGAGCTTTCACAATTAGCCTATGCTATGTGCCATGTTGTAGGGGTCTTGGCTTAAGAGATTACAGATGATGGAATGATTAAGGTCTGACTCTAAGCAGGGAGCATGGTGTCAGGTAGAAGATGCACATGTTTCGGACTTTGAATAAAGAGCAGCTTCCAAATGTCAAAGAAAGATGAGTAAGTTTCTTCAGGAGAAAGACCAGTATGATGGAAAGCTTAGAACTGGCAATATTTTGGTTCAACTGTAGGGTGCTGCAGTGACTTTCCAGGGACACCTTCAGTATAGCCAGATCATCTTGCTGGACAAGTAAGCAAACTTCACTGATAGTATATTTGATATAGTGTACTTCAATTTCCTGGAATACTTAAATGTATTTGTAAGAACTTTAGACCAAGAAGTAGTTGTCTAGGTAGAACAAGGGAATACTGCATGGTTTAAAGGCAGGAAAGGTAAGTGTCAGGGTTGTATACCATCTCCATACTTATCCATCTGTGTGTTGAGTAGGCATTTGAGAAGCTGGACTATATGAAGAAGAATGTGGTATCAAGATTAGAGGAAGACTCATAAACAACCTACGTTATCAACCTTACTTGCAGAAAATAGAGAAGCTGTGAAGTACTTACTGAAGAAGATCAGAGACTACAGGATTTAATATGGATTACATCTCGGCATCAAGAAAACAAATATCCTCACACTGGACAAATGTTGTTGTTATGTGCCGTCGAGTCGTTTCCGACTCATAGCGACCCTATGCACAACAGCCCTAAACCCTGCTCTATCCTGCGCCAACCGCACTGC
>NW_006399811.1:2483137-2483775 GCF_000299155.1 Elephantulus edwardii | reverse complement strand
CTACAGAACAGTGTCACTGATTTCACATGCAAGCAAGATTCTACTGAAGATCATCCAAAAACGATTAGAACTGGACAAATAGACAATATTATAATAAATGGAGAGAAACTTGAAGCTGTTAATGGTTTAATTTTACTTGGATTCATAATTTTCATGGTAGCAGCATTAAAGAAATTAAAAGATGTTACATTGGGGAAAATATGTTGTCAAGAACATTTTTAAACAACAAAAAACATTGATATCAGTTTGAAGACTAAGGTGTGTCTGCATCTGAAATTTGGACAGTGAATAAAGAAAACTGAAGAATCAATGCCTTTGAATGGTGCTGTTGGTAGAGTATTGACTACACCATGGACAATTCTGTAACAATTCAATCTTGGAAAAAGTGCAGTCTGACTGCTTCTTCAAAACAATGATAGTGAAACTTTATCTTACATTCACTGGACAACAAAGGAGACACGTCTTTGGAAAAATATATCATTCTTGGAAGAGTAGAGTTGGTAAACTAGACTAGCACCTTCAATGAGATGGATTTACACAGTGGTGGCAAGAATGGGCCCCAGGGCAGCAGAAATTGTGATGGTGGTGAAGGATTAGACAGTGTTTTGTTGTTATTTTTTTCTTTCTTAAATTTATTT
>NW_006399811.1:2437022-2482819 GCF_000299155.1 Elephantulus edwardii | reverse complement strand
GTGAGATTGGCACAGGATAGGGCAGAGTTTAGGGCTGTTGTACATAGGGTCGCTATGAGTCTCAGGTGACTCGACACATAACAACAACAAACCCTACACATCCTCATCCATCTGCTTTCAACCTCTCCCACCCCTCTTAGATCCTTACATTCTGCAATAATGGTTTTATGCAATATTTATCCTTGTGAAACTGAGTTCAGTCAGCATAATTCTCTCCAGTCCCTCTCAACTTAGGTAATAATGTACAAAATCATTGCTCCTGCGTGCTACATAGTATTCCATTGTGTGAATGTACCATAATTTCTCAATCCATTTGTTTGTGATAGGACATTTGGGCTATTTCTATGTTCTTGCAATGGTGAAGAATGCTGCTATGAACACTGATGTACAAATCTCAGTTTGTGTCTCAGATCTCATTTTCTCAGGGTATATTCCAAGTAGTGGAATAGCTGGGTTATATGGAATTTCTATGTTCAGCTTTTTGAGGAAGCACAAAACTGCCTTCCAGAATGGTTGCACAATTTTACAATCCCACTAGCTCTGTAAAAGAGTTCCTCTCTTGCCACAGCCTCTCCAACATCTATTACTTGCTGCCCTGTTAAACTTTGCCACTGTTACTGAAGTGAGATGGTACCTCATCGTGGTTTTGATTTGTATCTTTCTTACTGCCAGTGATTTGGAACATTTCTTCATGTGTCTGTTTGCCATTCAAATATCTTCCTCTGTGAAAATTTTTTCCGTGTCTTTTGCCCGTTTTGTAATTGGGTTATCAGTCTTTTTCTTGTGGAGGCCCAGGAGTATTCTATAAACTTTTGTTATGAGATTCTTGTCTAAGATGATATTACAAAATGTTTGTTCCCAGTCTAGGTTTTCTTTTCACCCTGTTGGAAAAAGTTCTTGATGCACACATGGATTTAATCTTTAGAAGGTCCCATGAATCAATTTTATCTTCTTGAGATTGTGCATTTCTGGTTGTATTTGGCACTCTCTTTACACCTTGGACTAGTGCTTCTAAGTTTGAGCCCTGTTTATCTTTTATGAATGTCATGGCTTTGGGATTTACTTCCAGGTCTCTGATCCACACTGAGTTGATTTTTGTATATGATGTGAGATGTGGATCTTGTTTCAGCTTTCTGCAGGTAGAAGTCCAGTTTTTCCAGCACTATTTGTTGAAGAGATTATCATTTTCCCATTTGTTTGCTTTGATTTCCTTGTTGAATATCAGTTGACCATAGATAGCTGGGTCTATTTTTGGGTTCTCAATTCTGTTTAATTGGTCTCTGTGCCTGTCATTGTACCATTACCACACTATTTTGGTTCCTGCTGTTGTGTAGTAAGTTTTGAGGTCATGGAGTGCTATGCCTTCAACCTAATTTTTGTTTTTCAGAAGTGTTTTGCTTATTCGGGGTCTCTTGCCTTTCCAAATAAACTTGACAATTTCCCTTTCAATCTCCTTGAAAAATGAATTTCGTATCTGGATTGGAATAGATTGGGATGGCATTGAACATGTAGATAGCTTTTGGTAGGATTGTCATTTTCACAATGCTGAATCTTCCTAACATGAACAGGACACATTTTCCCATTTCTTTAACTCTTTATTGTGTGTTGCAGAAATGCTCTGTAGTTTTCTTTATATAGGTCTTTCATATCTCTAGTTAGGTTCACTCCCAAGTATCTCAGTTCATGGTTGTAAATGGTATTGCTTTCTTGATTTCCTTCTCTGAGTTCTCTTTGCTCCTGTATATGAATCCAATTGATTTTTTTAATATGGTTCTTATATCCTGCCACTCTACTAAATTGGCCTATTAACTCTAACAGTTTTTTGGTTGAGTCTTTGGGGTTTTCTGTGTACACTATCATATCATCTCCATATAACAACAGTTTAACCATATCTTTGGCAATCTGGATACCTTTTATTTCCTTCTCTTATCGTATTGCCCTAGCAAGCACTTCCAATTCAATACTGAAAAGAAGTGATGACAGTGGGCATCCTTGTCTGGTCCCTGTTTCCAAGAAAAATGTTTTTAGTCTTTCTCCATTGATGATGATGTTGGCTCTTGGTTTTGCATATATACTTTCCACTATGTTGAGGGAATTCCCCTCTGTTCCAATTTTACTGAGTGTCTTTATCAGGAAGATGTGTTGGATTTTATAAAATGCCTTTTCTGCATCAATTGCTAAGTTCATATGGTTCTTGTTATTTTCTTTGTTAATATAGTGAATTACATTTTTCTTATGTTGAACCATCCTCGCATATCTGTTATGAATCCCGCTTGGTCATGGTGAATTGTTTTTTTTTATGTACTTTTGGATTCTACTGACTAGGATTTTGTTAAGGATTTTTGCATCTGTATTCATGAGATATATTGGTCTGTAGTTTTCTTTCTTGGTAATATCTTTGCCTGGTTTTGGTACTAAGGTTATGCTTGCTTCATAGAATGACTCTGGAAATGTTACTTCTTTTTCAATTTTTTGAAATAATTTAAGTAGAATGGGTGCTAAATACTCTCTGAATGTTTGGTAGAATTCAGCAGTTGAAGATATCTGGTCCAGGACTTTTCTTATGGGGAAGTCATTTTATGACCTTTTCAATTTCTTCTCTTGTGATGGGTCTGTTCTGTATCTATCTGTGTCATTCTGGGCAGGGGATGCGTTTCAAGGAACTTGTCCATTTCCTCTAGGTTTTCTAATTTATCAGAGTATAGCTTTTCATAGCATTCTGATATTATTGATTTAATTTCCTCTGGTTCTGTTGTGATGTCATTTCTGTAAGTTCTTAATCATGTTATCTGTATCTTGTCTTTTCCCCCCCTTTTGTTACATTTGCCAGTGATTTGTCAATTTTACTGGTCCTTTTGGAAAACCAACTCCTAGTCTTATTGATGGTTTCAACTGTTTTCTATCTCATTGATTTCAGCTGTTCTTATAATTTCTTTTCTTAAAGTTTAGAATGTAGAATTAGATTGTAGATCTTTTTCTATTTGCCGAAGGTGTTGAGTTAGATCATTGATTCTTCTTCTTTACTCCTTTTTTATGTGTGTTCCTATTGCTATGAATTGCCCCCTGAGGACTGCCTTAGCTGTGTCCCAGAGGTTTTGGTAACTTACCATTATCATTTGTTTCAAGGAACTTTTTAAATTTCATTCTTTCTTTAGTTTATAACCCAATCTTGTTCTAGCAGAGAGTAACTTAGCTTCCACATGGGTGGTTTTGTGAGTTTTCTATGGTTAATTTCTACTTTTATGACATTGTCGTCTGAGAAAATACTTTGTATTATTTCAATTTTTTTAATTTGTTAAGGTTTTCTTTGTGTCCTAATATATGATCAATTCTGGAGAATGACCGTGTGCACTTGAGAAGAAAGTGAATGGAGTTTTAGTTGGGTGAAGTACTCTGAATACATCCACAAGTTCTAGTTGGCTGATTGTATAATTTAGATCTTCTGCATCTTTGTTGAGTTTCTTTTGAGTTGACCTATCCTTTGGTGATAATGGTGTATTGAAATCTCCTACCACTATTGTGGTGCTAGTTCTCTCTTCTTCTGTTATCTATTGTTTTATATATTTTGCAGGTCTATCATTTGGTGCATAGATGTTGACCAAGGTAATGCCTTCTTGATGTATTGTGCCTTTAATCAGTATATAATGTCCTTCCTTATTTTCAATGGTAATTTTCATTCTGAAATCTATTTTATAAGAAATTAGTATTGCCACTCCTGCTTTTTTGAGGTTGCCATTTGCTTGGTATATTTTTTCCCCCCAGCCTTTGATCTTTCTCTTCCTTTTTTAGATATGTCTTTTGTAGGTAACATATTGATGGCCTTTGTTTTTTATCCATTCTGCTATTCTTTTTCTTTTAATTGGTCATGCCAAGTTTTACTTTTGCCATTTTGCTGTGTTTTTTTTCTTCTTTTTCTGTTGTTTCTGGTTACTATGGTCCATTCACTTTCCTTTAGCATCTCTGTGTGTAGGACTTCACTTAAAATTTCTTGTAGTTTTTGTTTTATTATCACAAATTCCTCAAGGTCCTTCTTTTCTATAAAGAATCTAATTTCCTCTCCAAATTTGATAGAGAGCTTTGTTGGATATAGAATCCTTGACTAGCAATTGTTATCTTTCAACTTTCTGTATATGGCATCCCATTGCCGTCTAGCTCACATGGTTTCTGCTGAGAAATCAGAACGTAATCTTATTGTTTCCCCTTTGTAGGTAACTGTTTGTTTTTCTAATGCTGTTTTTAGAATTCTATCTTTATCTTTTAATTTGGATAATTTGACTATTATATGTCTTGGTGGGTTTGTTTTGGGGCCTATTTGGTATTCTCTGTGCTTCTTGAGTGGGGATTTCCCCATTCTTCAAAATACCTGGAAGTTTTCTTCTAGTACTTCTTCCACAATCTTCTCAGTGATTGTCCTATCACTTGTTATGCATCGGAGTGTTGGACAATGACTAGGGAGGATAAAAGGAGAATTGACGCCTTTGAGCTGTGGTGCTGGAGAAGAGTATTGAATGTAGCATGGACTGCCAAGAAAATAAGCAGATTCATCCTGGAGAGGGTTTAACCAGGCTACTCTTTGGAGGCAAGGATTCTGGGGCTTGTCTGACATACTTTGGACATGTTGTAAGGAGGGACAGATCCCAGGAGAAGGACATCATGCTTGGGAGGTTGGAGGGACAGCACAGGAGGGGAAGACCCTCTACAAGGTGGATTGATTCAGTGACTGGGGTAATCGGGATGGGCGTGTCAGAGGCAGTGCAATTGGCACAAGATAGAGCAGGGTTTAGGGCTGTTGTACATAGGGTCGCTATGAGTTGCAAACGACTCGACAGCACATTACAACAACAACAACCCATGTTCTGGAATCCCAGTCATACATATGTTATTCCGTTTGATGTCATCCCACATAATTCTAATGTTTTCTTCATTTTCTTTATGTCTCAACTCTGATTTTTCTTCAAGTATGTTTCTAGTGAGGCTCTTATCTTCCAGCTCACTGACTCTCTGTACCATCTCTTCAGTTCTCCTTTTTTGTCCTACGAACGTGTAAGCATTTATCCCATTTTGGTCTTAGTATTCTGGATTGCATTTTCATGCTTTTCTGTTATTTCCAGTACTGTGTTGGCTGGATATTCTCTGTCTGGTGATGATTTTTTTAATTTCTTGTATCTCTTTGTCTATTCTATCAATTTTTTTTCTTCCATCTTTTGTATTTTCATTCATATCAGTTCAAGTTTCTCCTCATCATTCTTCTGGATTGTTGATCTCTGAAGTATTTGCTCTGTTATTGACTTCCATTGTTTCTTCTCACATTTGTATCTTTTCCTTTAGCTGATCAAATAACTCTATATGAACATATTTCTTCTAGTTCTCTCTATCCGAGGTATTCACTGCGTCTGCTTTTTTTAGAAGAAGGGTTGTTTTGTTTTTTCATAATGGCTGATGTGGATTGCTGCTGCCTTAACATTATGCTAGTCTTTTCTTAGTAGAAATTAGGCTGTTAAAGCTATAAAGTTACCCAGGGTCCAGCAATGTTTTGTGAGGCACCTATATATTTATGCTCCTTTCTTGGCCTGAGTCATGCAAGGCCAAGGGCCTGAGAGCAGTTTCCCCCCAAAGTACATGAATGACAAAGGAGGAAACCAGTTGTTCCCTTCTGGGAGTAGCTTCTCACCTTCGTTGAGGTGCCTAGGACCTCCCTGTTGCTTGAGTGAAGGGGCCCCATGTGGTCAAGCTAGACAGTAGTTTTTTTCTCCAAAGTACCTGAATGACAAAGAAGGAAGCCTGTTTTTATCTTCTGGAAGTGGCTTCTGGCTTCCTTCAAGGTGCCCAGGACTTCCATGTTACTTGAGCTAAAGGGGTTTTACGTGGTAAAGCTAGCCAGCAGTCCCCCCCCCCCAAACAACTGTGGAAGCCGCACTTGCAGTTCAGTCCTGCTTCCTGCTGTGCCATTCTGCTCCGTGCCATGCCAGTGTTTTGTTCTTTTGTATGTTGGATAACTATGAGTCAGAGCTGACTCAATGGCATCTAACAGCAACAACCACCTCTTAGTACTGTGTGATGTTGAGCTTAGCCTTATAGGTAAATATATAGGATGCGCCCTTATTAGACATTTAATAAGTGAGTATTTTCTTTTTTTCAGAAAGATTTCCAAAATAAATAGCCACTTAGGCCAAGACTTCAGCCTTCAATATGGATTGAAGCTCAACACCAAGAAAACAAAAAATCTCATCATTGGTCCAATTGGCAGCATCATGATAGATGATAAAGAGATTAAGATTGTTAACAGCTTCAGTTTGCTTGGCTTCACAATCATCACTCTTGGTACCACCAGCCAGGAAATCAAAAGACAATTTGCACTGGGAAAGTCTGCTGTCAGCAACATCTCCAGAGTACTGAAGAGCAATGATGTCAGTCTGGAGACTAAGGTGTGCCTGATCCAGGCCACTGTCTTTGCATTTACATGTTATGCATCAGAAAGCTAAACAATGAGTAGGGGTGATAGAAGGAGAGTTGATGCCTTTGAGCTGTGGTGCTGGAGAAGAGTATTAAATATACCATGGACGGCCAGGAGAACAAACAGGTTCATCCTAGAGAGGGTGAAACCAAGCTGCACTTTTGAGGCAAGGATTCTGAAGCTCTGTCTGACATACTTTGGGCACATTGCAAGGAGGGGTCAGTTCTTGGAGAGAGACATTATGCTTGGAAAGGTCTATAGAGGGACAGCACAAAAGAAGATGACCCTTGATGAGATGGATTGACTCAGTAATTGGGGTAATGGGGATAGGTGTATCAGAGACAATAAAGTTGGCTCGGGGTAAAGCATGGTTCAGAACTGTTGTCCATAAGGTCACTATGAGTTTCAGGAGACTTCCAGGTACACAGTAGGTACTCAAGAGATCTCTGGTGGTCTAGAGGCAAGAAGCTGTGCTGCAATCCCAAAGGCACAAGGTTCCAAGCCACCAATTACTCCATGGGAGAAGGAAGGGCAATCTCCTCCCTTGCAATTAACGGCCTCTGTAAATTTGCCAGAGGGTCAGCTATAGGTTGGTACCAATTCTACAGTACACAACAACAGTAGGTACTCAAGAAACAGGTGCTATTACAGTTTGCTGTCCTTGATCCTCTTAAGCAGATACACCCTGTTGTCTCCAGGTTTCCTTTGCATCGGTGGAATCATCCCCACAGGGGGTTTCCTGTTTACGGACTGTCTCCTTGGTTGGAATGAACATCCTTGTTGTGTTCTCCATCCAGTTGGCCCCTGACTCATGATGGAGTCATGCACATTGGAACAAAATGCTGCCCAGTCCTACGCCACCCTCAGCATAGATTGTGGATTAGGCTCTTGTGACCCATCTGGTAGGGAAAGGAATTCTTTATCTTTCTCTTTATCTCCAGTGTCCAACACAGTGCCCGGCACACAGGAGATAATCAAGAAATGTTTGATAAAGAAATGAATAAGAAAATGAATAAAAGATGAAGGGAGAGCTATTAATTTCCATCAATAGACTCATTCTCCTTGTTTCTCAGAGCACGTTTGCTGTGAGGTGACACCAGGGCTCTGTGTGAATGTTTTTATTAATCACCCTGATGGAAAGAATGAAGCCTCTCTGAGTCTCTGTCTCTCCAGCATTGGTTTTGAAAGGTCCCTCTGGGACACGAATAGAAAAAGTAGAGAAAGTACCCCACTTTCTCTGCACACCTGCCACCTGTCCCTGTTATCCAGAGAGAGCCACAGTTGTCCTTTGCTACCCACCTAAAAGACTACCACAATGCTCAGAGGCTGCAGTCTCTTCCTCTGAAATGGGAATCAGCTCAAGGGCAGCTCAGGTGTGGCCATAGAATTAGAACATCAAGATACAAAGAAACCTTAGAAATCCTGTAGCCAAGTGTAACAACACCCATATTTTACAAAGAATCTCTGGAGGATAATGAATGCAACTTCCCAGAAGTAAAACCTCAGAAACCCAGCAAGCAGCTCCACGCCTAACACAGATAGAGGAATATCTATTGTGTTCACTGAAACACAAACATCAATTCTTTTCAAAGCAGTGTCTAAATTTCAGAAGACCAACCAGGTTAATGTTAAGAGAAAACATTTTATGGTTCTGCTAGTTTAAACTGCTTTACATGCGTGTGAAAGTGGTACAAGGAAATGAGTAAAAAAAAGACTGAAGAAAAATGGATGCCTTTGGGTTTAGAGTTGGTAAAGAGTCTTGTATATATCACAAACTGCCAGAAAGCAAACCAATATGTTTTGGAGAAAATGAAATTAGGATGCTCCTTAGAGGCAAGGAGGAATAACACTTCATCTCACAGATTTTGGACATGTTGTTGGGAAGGACCAGTTCTTGGAAAAAGACAGCATACTTGAAAAAGTAGAGGGTCAGTAAAAGAAAAGAAGAGCCTCAAAAAGATGGATTGACACAGTGACTGTAACAATGGCCTTGAGCATGGGAGAGATTGTGAAGACAGAGGATGATAGGTTAAGATCCATCGCTTGTTCATCGGGTTGCTATGAATTGTAGTTGACTTGATGGCATCTAACAACAGCAATGTGTATTAGCTATGCCCTTTGCTCTTGTAGGTAGACAGGAAATGATAATAATTCATCCTCTTCAAATTACGTCATCCTTTTGACAGCTTTACACTCCTGTCTGGAAATTTAATTTACCTTCCTTAACCAGATTCACTTAGGTATGTTATCATTGTTGGGCCATCCTGGATATTGTCTCCTTCCTACTGGATTTTTTTTCCTTCTTTTGTTGTTTTAGAGCACACTTCCTGTCAACCACGTGCTCTTCTATCTCTATTTTCCAGTGGACGTGCCAATGACATTTGCAAAATTGCAGTTTGAGTGCAATGAACAAAGGAGATAGTCTTCATCTTGCCTGAATGCTTGATTGGTTGTTTAAGTTTTGCCATCCTGTTCATGCCCTATGCTCATTACACTCAACAGTGTTGTGAGTAAAGTTCTCACAGTCCTGCTGAGCTTTGGTAATTAAAGGAGCCCTGGTGGCATGAGGCATTGTGCTGCTAATTGGAAGGTCAGCAGTTCAAACCCACAAGCCTCTTTGAGGGAGAAAAATGAAAGAATCTGCTCCCAATTTATGATCTTAGAAACCCTTTGGGGCAGTTAAATTCTGGCCTCTAGGGTCTCTATGAGTGGAAGTAGACTCCACAGCAGTGAGTTTGGCAATTAAGGCAAAGAGAATGCTCACATTCTAGAGAAGATATTCTTCAATCCCTGATTTCATAAAAGCCTGCTCCCAGCAGCTCATCTTCGCCTTTCCCATCTCCCTGCCTCACAAAGGCTTATACTAACTAGCAAACCAGCTTCCTTTCTGTTGCTCATTCCCTCAAGGCCCTCAAGCTGTCATACTTGGTGCTTGGCAAAGAAGCCAGGAATGTCCTGCCAGAACATCGAACTTCTCCCTGTCCTTTTCTAAGTGGAACTGATCCCAACTGGGGCAATAAACAGGTCAGCTCCTTCTCCTAGGGGCTGTGTGCTTGGCAGACTCTACATGGAAGGTTAGCCTAGTTTTATTGCCTGGAGGCTGGATGTCTGCAGCTGATTAAGGAGGACACAGAGTTTGCAGAATTAATTGGTCAACAAATAGTTACTGAAGGTCAGGCGAGACCTCCTTCCTACAGTAGGAGTGAACAGGAAGGCGTCTACCTCCCGAGGCACCACTGGCTTCCCCAGACACCCCTCCTGGGCTAGCCTCACTACTGGTTAGATATTTTTTAAGAAACTCCACATACCTCATCTTCCCCCTCTTTTTTTATTTTGTTGTAATTTTATCGAAAGTTTACAGAAAAGTTGGGTTTTTATTAATTTACTCTTGCAGTTTCCTCCCTACCACACCCCAGTTCACTTAAAAAAAAATCATTCATTGATGAAGGAAATAACAACAATTGCATAATTTCCTCCCCACCTCCAAGTCCACTTTGCTATGCACTTCTTACTCTGGTCTGTTGGCATACAAATAATGCCTAATCATATATTCCTTTTAACCAGTTCTTTCTTTCATCTGTTCCAATGCAGTGTTCATTATCTATCCACTCTTTTCTCACTTTAACCTCAGAGACCCCCAGAGTCTTAAAATCGCTCTTTCTCAGTGTATCCCTTTAACTATTTACCATGGATGTCCTTGGACTCTTGGAGTCTTCAATCTCTCAGACTAGAAATATATCGTTCTTGAGGCCAATGTCTGTTATTCAATCCTCTGCCATCCTTATGTTTATCTTTTGAGTATATCTTGTCTCTCCCACAATTTAAAGGGTGATATCAAGACTCAAATCCCACAACCTACAGTAGTGCAGAACTGATACGCATACCCCTTTAGTCACTATAAAGGTCAAAAGCCATTGTTGTGGAGTCGGAACCAATCCATAGCTGACCCTACAGCATGTTTTGAGAGGCTGTAAATTGCACAGGAGGAGACTATCTGTCTTTATCTTACAGAGAAGCTGGTGGATTTAAACCAAATGCCTTTGGGTTGACAGCACAACTCCTACCCCACTTGGCCACCAGAGCTCCTTACTATACCAGTATACTCCTTGTATTGCACAGATACTTACTCCTTCTCTCTGTATTTGTATGTGCATGTGTATTTCTTCTTTACAAATTAAGTCCTGTTAGCAGACTTGCATCTAACAAGTTTATGAGTACCATTTTTCCAGTAGCAAATACTCACTTTGTGTCTTTGTGTCACATTTGCAATTCTCATAATATTTTTAACTTGGCCTCAATGCTATTAGACTATAGTATAACTTAAACACAACTATTATATACTGTTAACTGTTGTTGCTAAGTGCCATCGTGTCAAGTACTACTCATAGCAAACCGATGAACAACTGATCTGAGCCCTGTCCTATCCTGTGCAATCCTCTTCATCTCTGACAGTCTTGAGCCCATTGCTATAGTCATTGTGTCAATCCATCTCTTTGATAGTCTTCTTCTCTTTCCCATATCTTCTACCTTTCCAGCATGATGTCCCTTTCAAAGGATAGACTCTCCTAGCAACATGCTCAAAGTATGTGAGACAAAGCTTTGCCATCCTTGCCTCCAAGGAACACTAAGATTTCACTTCCTCTAAGACATATCTGTACATTTTGTGGTCCACGAGATATTTAGCACTTTTCTCCAATACCATAACTCAAAGGAATTGATTCTTCTTCTATCATTCTTACTCATTGTCCAGCTCTCAGATGCATAGCAGGTGATAGGAAAGACTATGGGTGAGCAGGTACCTTAGTCTTTAGATCGATGTCACTGCTCTTCAGGATTTTGGAGAGATCTCTGACAGCAGAGTTCCTCAGTGCTATATTTTTCCAGATCTCCTAACTGCTGGTACCAAAGGTATTTATTGTAGATCCAAGCAGGATGATATTGCTGACAATTTCAGTCTTCTCTTCATCTATCATGATGTTACTCAATGGTCCAATGGTGAGGATTTTTGTTTTCTTGATTTTGAGATATAACCTATATTGAAGCTCTAGAGAAAGAGCCTCAAGTCCTCCTCACTTTCAGCAAGCAAAGTTATGTCACGTGCATACCACAGGCTGCTGATGAGTCTTTCTCCAATCCCGATGACACAGTCTTCTTCAAAATGTCCAGCTTCTCGAATGAGCAACAGATTGAATAGGTACAGAGAAAGGATACAGCCCTGATGCACAACTTTCCCAATTCCAAACCACATGGTGTTCCCTTGCTCTGTACAGAAAAAAGCTTTTTTATTAAGGTACAGCTTTTTAATAAGCATCATAATACAAAGATATCATAACTTACCAGCACTAAGAAACAAACAAAAAGATAAGGCACTTAAAAAAAAGTGAAAATAGTTGAAAATTTAAAAGATTCACTCTATTGTGGTGATCTTGAACTGAACATGCAATATCTAATTTATGCCTGTGTTATCACTCACACACCCATTGCGGTTGTATCAGAACATACTCCTACCTGACCGTACAGTGGGTGTTTGGGAGCTATAAATTGCATAAGAGGAGCCTGCCTACTATTCTCCCTCAGAGTTACTGTTGTTGTTGTTGTTATGTGCTGTCGACTCATAGCGACCTTATGTACAACAGTCCTAAACCCTGCTCTATCCTGTGCCAATTGCACTGTCTCTGACACACCCATCCCAATTACCCCAGTCACTGAATCAATCCACCTCATAGAGTGCCTTCCCCTCTTGCGCCGTCCCTCCACCTCAAGCATGATGTCCCTCTCCAAGGACCTGTCCCTCCTTACAACATGTCCAATATATGTCAGACAAAGCCCCAGGATCCTTGTTTCCAAGGAGAAACCTGGTTTAACCCTCTCCAGGATGAATCTGTTTGTTTTCTTGGAAGTCCATGGTACCCTCAATACTCTTCTTCAGCACCACAGCTCAAAGGCATCAATTCTCCTTCTATCCTCCCTAGTCATTGTCCAACTCTCTGATGCATAGCAAGTAATTGCAAAGACCATGGCCTGTATCAGACGCACCTTAGACTCCAGAGTGACACTATTGCTCTTCAGTACCCTGGAGAGGTCCCTAACAGCAGATGTTCCCATAGCAATACGTTTTTTTATTTCCTGGCTACTGGTGCCAAGAGTGTTGACCGTGGAGAGAAGAAATCTAAAGTTGTGAACAATCTCAAGCTCTTCACCATCCATCCTGATGCTGCCAATTGGTCCAGTGGTGAGAATCTTTGTCTTCTTGATATTGAGACTCAATCCATACTGAAGGCTGCAGTCCTTGACCCTCTGCAGCAAGTGCTTCAGGTCCTCCTCATTTTGAGCAAGCAGGGTTGTGTCATCTGCATAACGCAGATTGTTAACAGATCTTCCACTGATCCTGACCCCACACTTCTCCTCATAGAGCCCAGCCTCTCGGATAATCTGCTCTGCATACAGTTAGAAAAGGTATGGAGACAGGACACATCCCTGGCATATGCCTTTCCCAATTTTGAACCTTGTAGTGTTTCCTTGCTCTGTTCTGACTACTGCCTCTTGGTCCAAGTATAGGTTTCACATTAGCACGGTCAAGTGTTCTAGGATTCCCATTCTTCTCAGAGTCAGCCACAGTTTGTTATGATCCACACAGTCAAATGCCTTTGCATAGTCAATGAAACACAGATAGACATTCTTCTGGTATTCCCTGCTTTCAGCTAAGATCCATCTAACATCAGCTATAATATCCCTAGTACCATGACCCCTTCTAAACCCAGCCTAGACTTCTGGTAGTTTTCTGCTGATGTGCTCTTCCAGTCATTTTTGGATAATCTTCAGTAGAATCTTGCTTGCATGTGAAATCAATGATATTGTTCTATACTTTCCAGAAAGGTGTGGTCTGTGGGTTAGCAGCACCACTCCCCTATGGACTAAGCCACCTATGTTATAGTCATCCACAACACGTATGTGACTAGTTTTATTCAGATAATAGTTTTATTGTGAAGGTGTAGCACCAAACATGGTGTGTCTCTGAGGTAGGCTTGTATTATAACCATCTTACCTGGAACCCATTGACACTCTTCAATGTCTGCAAGAGTTTTCCCCTCATTTTCTTTTTTTTTTGTATGTGTTAAATCCCTTGTTCAGGAGTACTTATACCACAACCAAATCTGACATACTTGTCTCCTTGATTCTAACCCATAGTGCTCCTTCTTGGACAGAGTGTCCAAGGTATAGATCTTAAAGAAGAATACCGCCCATCTTTCCCCCACAGAACTATTGGTGGAACATGTTACCCAGTAAAAACTCAATATCTTTTCCATATGCATTGCTAATAAATAATTTGTCTTCTGTTCTGAAGCAGCGGGTTTCATCTTTCTTGAGTTGCACTAAATTAGTATCAAGGCCAGCCTTCTACCTGCTCCCACCCAAAGGCATTATTGGCAGGTATCCCCCCATGTGCTCCTTCCCAACTCTAAAAGTGAAGTTACCTCTTCTTCAGGTTCTGCTCTGGGATGAACACTGGTTTAACCAAGTAACCTTGCTTCTTGGCACCAGGGGTTCATCTCTGAGAGGGTAGGCACCAGGGGACACCTCTGAGGAAGGGGCTGGAAGGCAGATTAGGCCAGCATCCTGCTGGGAAGGCTGCTCAATTTGCTGAAGGAGCAGCACCTCTCTCTGTGAGGAAGAGAAAGTTTTAGAAACAGGAATGTTGAGGAATTAATGGATCTAGCCTATAAATGTGTAAGAAAGGGTGGACTGACTTTCTAATCCATCAATTTATGGTGTGGTTTACTCTCCATCCGGTGTTCTTTTACTCATGACGCTCTGCTCTGTCCTCCTGACACATCCATCTCAGTTTACACCCAGGAAGAAGCATATTAACTGCTATTTTAGATTCAAGTTGCTAGTATGGTAATAAGGTCCTAGGGTGATATAACAGTAAGGGTGGTGCTACAAGTCCATTCAGGGGTCCTCAGAAAAAGTCCTGGTGATCTATTTCTAATATATTTAATAATCTAAATCAGCACCGAAAACTCTCTGGTGACAGATGAGGTCACCTTGGCAAGGAGGTGACTTGAGGCAGCCGGTTTGGTTTGGGTTTAGTTTCTTTCTGCTCACATCTGGATCTCTGACAACTGCTTTCACGCACAGGAGCATGACTCCATCCCCATCTTGCTGTCTCAGAGTTTCTCATTCTAATTCTCTTCATCAATGGTCTCAACTTCAAAACCAGACTGATAAGTCTTAGGGGACCAAGTTATGAGTATTCTCCAAAGGACTGGGTGATGTCAGAGGCTAAAGATGGGAAGAGGAACGTATGTGCCCCTCTGAGCTTGTCAGAAGAGGAGCTTCATCTGGGCCTAAATGTTTAAGCTTAGAAGCTTTACCTGAAGCCCTGATTTCTGCTGTGGAGATTAAAAAGCACAGGCATGTCTTGGAAATACTGCAGGTTTCATTCTAAACCACCACAAGAAGGTAAATACTGCAATAGCCCAACAACCTAAGTTGCCACTAACTTTTCTCAAGAACTCATTGCTGTGGAGTCTGAGCTGACTCTTAGCTGACCCTGTGGCATGTTTTCAGAGGCTGTAAATCACATGGGATGAGATTGCCCATCTTTCTCCCACGAAGCCTGAGTTATTGGTGGGTGTGAACCACCAAAGAGGCTTGGCCTTGACCTTCGGGAATAACAGCTCACATCCCTATGGACTGTGCCATCAGAGCTCCACATGCCTTTAATTTGTTGTTTGTTTGGTTTGGTTTTGAAAATGCACTGTCTTCAAAGTGCAATAAAGCGAAATACAGTAAAATAAGTCTGTACCTGCTGCAGGTGGAAGTTGTGGGTGAGGAAAAGACTGGCAAGGAGCCATGTCAGGCGGGTGACAGAGAGGACAGGCATTTAAAGGGAAGATGGAGAAGAAGAACACTGAGAAGGAGCTGGGAGGGGGGAAACATGGGCAGATGTGGAGGGTGAGGAGAGAAAAATAAAGTCAGGAAACAAAGTCTGGAAGCGGGAAGGGAGATGAGCTTGGTGCAGCCCTGGCAGCTACCTTAATCTCTTTAAATTTCTCTTCATTGATTAGGGATTTGCAGCAAAATCCCTCGCTATAGGAAGACATTTGCTCTGCTCTGAGCAGCTGTCAAACAGAGGGAGGCTTCTCTTTGGTGGGGCTGGCTAGGTAGTCTGCAGCTGGATGAAGACAGGACCTGAAACCCTTCACTCTGCAGCCACTTCATCAGGGGGTTTCCTCCCTGCTCTTCCTTGATGTCCCTGGACACAGTGATCTCCCAGGAGGCCCCTGCCCCATTCTCAACTGCTGTATTTTTATCTAACAAGCTAAAATTGAGTAAATTAACACAGCAACTGTTTCATCATCCCTCATGGGTCTGGGCCAGGAATTCAGAGAGTGTAGCTGTACCCCTCTCAGTCCCACACGATGTCTGTGGAGTCAGGCTGCTTGAGATGCTGTTCACATGCTGGTTCTGTGTCTGGAATCTCCATTCTCACTTCTGAGTGGGTTCCATGGTGTCTCTCCCATAGTTCGATGGTGATAGGAGCTCAGCTAGTAAATGTTGGTGAAATGGACATGTAACCAAGTGAAAGAACATTGTCTGTCAGTCACTGTCAAGTAGATTCTGACTCCTGGTGACCCCCACTTAACTCAGGGTAGAACTGTGTTTCCCAGGCTTTTCAAAGGCTGATGTTTTAGAAGTAGAGAGCCAGGTCTTTCTTCTGAGGTGCCTCAAGCATCTTATGGTCAGCAGAGAGTGTGTTAATCTTTGGTACTACCCAGGGATTGTTACTGTTTGGACACACTGCCTAAATCCAAGAACTCAGACCCTTGGGAAAATGGTCACATGATCTGGGCTCAGAGATCTCACACACGGCTTCTAGGGGGCAAGAGGAGAAAGAGCTCAATGATGTCCGCAAAGTTGTGTGGTGTGACTGACATCACGTTTCCTATGAGCCCCTCTACCACTCAGGCTTTCTGGGCCTCTTTGTCTATCTTTTTAAAAATATCTTTTTATTTTCATCTGAGTGGAAGTTTATTTTCCATTCAACAATTTATACATATTTTGTTTCATAACATTGATTGGAATTCCCTCCATTTGACAGCCCTCTTCTCACTCCCTCTCAGGATTTCTGTTTCCATTCTTCTTTCTTTCTGGCCTCTTCCTGACTGCTAAGTTTTGTCCTAGGGCAAATACTGTCTTTTTGGACGCATATGTAGTTGATTGTGCTGACAATCAGTTCAATTGCAAGACTTTCTTTCCTGGCCTTATTAGTCACCTTTTAGATCTGTTTATAATTTGGCTGAAATAGAACTTTCATGATGCAGTAGATTAAACATTGGCTGCTAAATGAAAGGTTGGTTGTTTGAATCTACAGGTCACTCTGTGAGAGAAAGTTGAAGCAGTTTGTTTCTGTAGAGATTTATAGCCTCAGAAAGTCTATGGGGCAATTCTACTCTTGCTGTGAAACAGACTTGGCTTGACAGTGTATTTTTTGTATTATTTGGCTGACAGTTGCTATATAGGGGTATGTTCAGTTCTTAGGGGTTCTACCAATTTGAGATCAATATGCTGATTTTTTTTAAATGATCCTCTCCTATCCTCCAGACCTCACCTTTAGTTCTGTTTCTTTATGGAAACATGTACTATGTCAGCAGAAAACATTGCTGTGGAGTCGAAACTAGGTTTTTGGAGGCTGTTAATCTCTTGGAAGGAGACTGAAAATCTTTCTCTTGGGAGTCAGTAGTGGATTTGAACCCCTGGAGAAGTGCTGGCTTTGGGTTAGCAGAACAACTCTATAGAGTAAACAGCCTTCCTTCTTGGGAGCTCATACTGCTCTACTGGTTTATTATATGCCCACTTTCTTAATTTTCTACAAGGAACTATGTCCTCTGGGCTCTTCTCTGTGCACTTCCAACACCCTCCTCAATACATGTGATAATATTAGGCATACTTTGAGATTTTCCTTACTCTTCACCAACAGAAACTTGGCATTTGTAGGTCATATGCCTTTTAAAGGGCTTTTATAACCATCCTTCTCATTTGATACTAAACGCAAGCTTAAAAATATACAGAACATGTCATTGATGGAGAAACCAAAGAGAAATTAAAGGGCACAGAAGGGAAAAGGATTCACCCAAGGCCACATGCCTAGTCAATGACATTAAGAAGATTTGTCACCTCTAGTATAATGCTCTGTGAGCTGACTGGGTATGTGACTGTGTCCCTAGTAAACAAATGGAGTTCCCAGTTCATATTATTGGTGGGGCATGGCCAAACCCACTGCTATCAAGTTAATTCTGACTCATAAGCACCCTGTAGGACAGGGTAGAATTTCCCAATAAAGTTTCCAAGGCTATACATCTTTCTGGAAGCAGGCTATCACATCTTCCTCCCAGAGCTTGACTTGTGAATCAAAAAGTACAAGGAAGGGGGTCATAGAGTCCATGGACCAGAATTCCTGGATGCCTGTGTGCTTCACCCAGAAGTAGGCTTCTTCCCTGCTGTCCTCATCCTACCTGGTACACAGGGTCTGTGGGCAGCTTCATCCCTGCTGACAGTATTGAGAAGGACCTGTTCTAGCATCATTCTGTTCTGCTGTATCTCTCCCTGCCCACACCCTTCAAGTTATCTGGGTAAGTCAGAGCATCAGGCTTATGGGGGAAGTCATGATTACTTTGCTTGCCTGGCTCACCCATAAGGAAGGTTGATATCAGAGCTTTAAGCAGCTCTATTGGTCCTGGTCTCTGATAACATGAGACTTCTCAGACAATGCTTGGTGTCCTTGCAAGAGAAGTGCACAGGCATAGAGGCAGAAGTTGTTTCTATCCCCTTCCTCTTTTATTCTCTCAATAAGGGAAGTGCAGCTTAGTTTGAGGGCCCCTTGTGAATATTTTCTGGTTTCTCTGATCTGGACCAGTCCAAGGTGCATCTGGGACATCTATGTGCAAGCATCCAACCAACACCTAGCACACAGTTGACTCTTTTGACTGGCTGGTTTTCCTCCCTCTTGTCCTCTCATCTGGTTCAGTTTCTATGAAATGGGCTCCAGGGATTGACTGGATAGTGGAGGAGAAATTTTGTCTTCTAATATTGATTTGGAGAGAAGAGAATTCCCTATTTGTGAGCCTCTGCTTTCAAGGAATCAATGGAAATGTGTTTATCAGAAAGTCTATTTGACCCAGTCAAGGGTTTGAGTAGTATAAACAATTGGAGGTGGAAGGAATGGAAGAGATATTGCCTGATCCTGAACAGCATCCCTGAAAAAATTCTAGCCACTGGGACCACTTGTAAATTTTAAATTGTTTGTTAGAAGGTTTTTGAAATCTGCTCAGTACCACCCCAGGCCATTCCTGAACAGACCTGTGCATCCCTTGGTTGAGTAACTGAGCTGCAGTGAAGTGCTTTTGGATTGGGAACACTAGATTGTGTTCCCCTAAAAGATATGCCAAAGTCCCAATACCTAGGTCTGTGAATATGATCCTATTTGGAAATGAAGTATTTGAAGATGGTATGAATTAAGTTCAATGTGATGTAGGGATGTAGGGTAGATCTTCATTTCATCTGAGTGCCTAATATTAGAGGAGCAGAGACACAGGGAAGGGCAGAATTAATGCCACATGACGCTGCTGGTGCAAACCAGGACACTTGGGAATAGAAACTAGAATACATGTATGGAATAACTTCTCAAAACTTCACAAAGAATCAGCATGGCAGACACCCTGGTCATAGACTAACCAACCTTCAAAACTCTGCAGCGGATAAACCTCACAGTTTGTGCCATTTCGTTAGGGCAGCTGCAGGTAACAACACAGACAAAGCTTCCCTAAATCCTCAGCGCAGACCACTCTGACTCTCCCAGCATTCTGTGCGTGATGCAGGGCTGACTTTCCCTCCGGGAGGCGAGGCTCTCAGTCCCCCAGCCTCTCCACTCACTACAGCTCTCCATGAGAAGTGAAGGGGTCCAACCCACCCACCTAACTGCTGTGTGCCTCAGTTCTCCTCCTGCAAGGCCAGAGGGAAATGGCACCACCCTTCTGTACAGTCCTGGCCTGACATATATATTCTAAGACTTCTCAGCCTGAGTGTGAGGAGTGGGTTCACCTTCCAGTTGTGGGGGTGTGAATGCCACAGCCTTGGCTCCAGACCTCCAAGTCCAGTGATTACTGTCTAGTGATTGGCTGAGAGCTGCAGACCCTGAAGTTGGGGGGTGGTCTCAGACCCTCCAGGGCATGTTTGCTTCCAGGATGCTGTGCTGCCTGTGTGCCCATGGACGGCTTGCTGCTGTCTCTCTTCAAGAAGAAACAGTCCCGTCCACTTGCTAGCCTAGAGCCACCACTGGGACCAGAGAATATCCACCCAGTTAAGACTGCTCCAGCTCTCTGCTTCCTGGGATCCATCCACCCTTGAAAGACAGTCTCTTTCCTTTCCTTCTTATCACTCCATCTCTTCCATCTGTGTCTTGCACCTTGCTAGCTATCTCCTCTACCTTATTCCTTCCTCTTATTTTTCTCTTTTTCTGTCTTGTTCTTGCACTCAGAATTCGTGTTCTTCTATGACAAACATGCAAGAAACACATGGCCACACATGATCCAATAGATACACTCACATATTCAACTATCCTATCTTACGTCCTGTCTACACACACAACTTCAAGCTCAGACAACTGCATGCCATGCAAAACCTGACACAAATACAGCCATAAATGACTTGGCTCACAGACACCCCCACGCCTACAGAGTCTTCTTCTCGCCTCTGCCAGCTCCCGGCACGCTGGGCTGACGTACCGACAGCTCTGCTGTGATGAGCTGTCACATTGTGGGGACTAGTCACAGCTCTAGTGATACTTCCACCCCCAGCCTGGACTAATTGGGAAGAGGCGAGCAGGCATTGGAGTGAATCAATGCAAACCCCACTACAATATAAGCCTGAACAAAGCTCTGTAAACAACACACCCCTGGGCAGCTTCCCTGTGGCTGAGTTAATGGGGTTGGGAGCTTTTCACTGAGAGGTCACTGGTTCAAACCCAACTCCAGTCTGCTGGAACTAAGAAATATTTTTTGCTTGACAGCTGATGGCTCCCCTGCAGTAGCTGGCAGAAGGTCTCCTGTCTACCCCTCCAGGCAGACGAGGTCACTGCTGGTGTGGGTGGCACCACGAGGCTATTATAAGACTTGTCAGCTGCTGGAGGCTTGGGACAAATCAGAAAAGAAAGGTACAGCCCCTCCCACACACTATCTATACAAGAACATGTTTTCCAAAAGTCTCCTCTCTGGGCAGGTAGACTTGGAGCTTAGTACTTCAGTATGATGGCATCCTTTCCTTCTGGAGGTCCTGGTCCTGCGCAGGGCACATGGCTTAGTGGGCAGAGCATTGTCTGGATTTGAGCGTCCTCCACCCCTCAGCCCTTGTGCAACACACATTATATAGCCACACACAGCACCCTGAACAGATGGCCCTAGATCGACCATTCATCCTATCCAGCCAGAATAGGTCATGTCGTTAATGCTTTTAAAGGCAGGTCAGAACTAAGGGTGGCAAACCTCATCTAAACCTCCACTCCCTCCTCCACACAGGTGAAGGTGCTGGTGAATTGTGATGTCTGTGTGATCTCTGCTTGTGGAATGTCCAGGGCAATTCAATCAAACTGCAGTGGGAGAAGCAGCAGTAATAACATCCATTATTAGAGCTAAACTGCAGATAGCCCACAACAGTTTTCAAAGTGCTTTTGCACACCTGTCTCTCTTCCTGAAGAAGGAGTGTGATCAGGAGGATTTTGTTGCTTTGTGGGGTTTTTGTGATGCAGCCCAATGTGGTGGCAAGAGAATAGATCTTAGCACTCAGAGAGGCCTGGGTTTGAATCCCAGCTCTTGCTAATGAAGGTCTAGGGGATATCCTACAACCAGGAGAGGATAAAATAGATAAATGGGACTTTCTAAGAATCAAATCCTTGTGTACATCCAAAAACTTCTCCAACGGGGTACAAAGAGAAGTCACAGACTGGGAAAAAATATTTGGTAATGACTTGTTAAGGGACTTATATCTAGAAATTATAGAATACTCAGGCACCACAACAAGATAAAGGCAAACAATTCAATTGCAAAATGGCACAGGATATTAACAGACACTTCACCAAAGAAGACATTCAGATAGTAAATAAACACATGATGAAATGTTCAAAATCCCTAGCTGTAAGAGACATGCAAATCAAAACAACTATGAGATACCATCTCACCTCAGTAAGAATAGCAAAATTTAACAGAACAGCAAACAACAAATGCTGCCAAGGTTGTGGAGAAACTGGAACCCTTATTCACTGTTGGTGAGAGTATAAAATGGTGCAACCACTATGGAAGGCAATAGGGTGCTTTCTCAAAAATTGGAAAGAGAAATACTATTTGACCCAGTAATTCCACTACTGGGAATATAACCTAAAGAAAGCAGAATTGCCACCCAAGCAAATATATGCACACTCGTGTTTATTGCTGCTTTGTTCACAATAGCAAAGAGTTGGACAAACCCAAGTGCCCATAAACAAATGAATGGATAGAGAAGTTGTGGTATATTTGCATAATGGAATGTTATGCAGCACTGAAAAATAAAGAATTCATTAAATAGTACACAAAATGGGTGACCCTAGAGGACATTATGCTGAGTGAAACAGCTCAGTCATAAAAAGACAACTACTGCATAATGCCTCTGTTATAAAACAGGACTGACATGGGTGTTGGGGGAAACTATAAAAAGGGGGTAACCAATGTACACAGCATTGAAACAGATGGAGAGACCTGTATAAAAGGAATATATGATTAAGTATTATTGGCATGGCAAGAGTCCAGAATAAGAGCTGCATAGTAGAGTGGACTGGGGCGAAGGGGGGTTGTATAACAATGAAAGGGTTGGGTTTTTTTGGTGTTCGTTCCCCCCCCCCCAAAGAAAAAAGTGAACTGGAGGGGAAAGGGGACAGAGAGGAAAATGTACAGTAATGAATGAATGGAAATCCAAGTTCTTTATAAACTTTCATTAAAATCTCAATTAAAAAAAAATACGATTTCCCAACAAGCAACCCAAATAATGTTTCTTGAAACCTCATATCATTTTCTTCTTAAGGAAATGAAATCTCTAATTAGAGTTTCTCTGAACATTTTCCCTTAGGGGAAAAAGAATTAAAACGTATAAACCCTCCTATAAAAAAAATAAAGATCCTATGGATAGTGTTGTACCTTCTCTGAGCCTAGGTTTATTAGCAAAGTGAACCTGCCTTTTAGGTTTTACCAGGGAATTAAATAATAGATTTGGGCCCTAGCGTTGGATATTTGGTGGTATTAGCTACTATGAGTTGATCTCTGACTCATAATGATGCCACACTCAATGGAACATATATCACTGTAACCCATACCATTGTCATTGACTGATTCTCATGTTCATCATAGCCCAGAAACAGCGCTCAAGTCTGCTTAGCATCACAGCAAACCTCAGGCCCCACTGACAGATGGGAGATGGTTTTGTTTGAGATGCCTTGATGGTTAATAAAACCCAGATCTCCTGCATGCAAGGTGAGAGACATACCACAGGATTGAACATAGGCTGGATTCAAATATTTAAACATAGGGGTTCTAGAAAGGATTGAATTATAATGGTGATGTCGAGAAAAGACTAATTCATGCTTTTGATTTACTTTATAGAGTGTTTGTGGGGTCCATGTTGCCCCCTGGGTATTATGCTGAGCATAGGCAGGCTGTAAGAGCAAGCAAGTCACCCCCTCTGTTTTCATGAACCCACAAGGAATCCAACTGCATTGTGCCTGACTTCTAGCTTGGTCATCAGTGTCCAGATGAAGGCATAGGAACAAAGCAGCAAGGGAGCACACTTACTTTGTGGTGGGAAGATCAATCTATTGGAAGTGGTAGAAGAGATTCATTGAAATAAATATCTTTTTAAAATAAAATTTTATTTTATTGTGATTTTAATGAATGTGTACAGAGAAGTTAGAGTTTCATTTATTCATTGTTGTAAATTTTACCCCTTCTCCCTCCCTTCCCCCTCCCCAGTTCACTTTTTAAAAATTTTTTTGTTATTGTTTTTTTTATTAATTTTTTATTTTTATTTTTTTTTAAATTTCAATGAACATCTACAGAAATTTTGGAATTCCATTCATTCATTGTTGCACTTTTCTCTCCACACCCCCCCCCCGTTCTCTCCTCTCCTTGAAAAGTAAAAGAAAAACTCCTTCATTGGCAGTTCACTTTTTAAAAAGTATTTATTCATTGTTGTACAATTACCTACCTCCACCCCCTGACCCATAGTCCCCTTTGCAGTGCTATACCACTTATTCTGGGCTGTTGTCATATTTATAATGCCTAATCATATATTCACTTTAGACAGGTCCTTCCCTCATCTGCTCCAACACAATGGTCATTAACCATCTATTCCTATTCCATTCTCCTCCCAACTCCCATGTCAGATCCATTCCACAACAGTGGTGCTATGCAGTATCCATCCCCCAATGACCGAGATATTTCATTCAGCATGATGTGCTCTCATTGGAATAAATTTGAAAGCATTTAATAAATAGAAGCAGACAAAGGGAAGAATTTAGATGGATATACTACTTGTGGAACTGGGAAGTCTACCTTCACTGGATCCTGGGATACATACACAGCAGTTTCAGCATGATTATTGTTGTTAGGTGCCACTGAGTTAACTCTAACTCACATGGCACTATGTATGACAGATCAATACCTTGCCAGGTCCTATACTATTCTCACAATCCCCATTGTGCGTAAGCCCATTGTTATAGTCACCAGGTCAATCCATTTCTTTTGCTGACCTTCCACCTCCCCAAGCAGGATGCTCTTCCCCAGGGACTAGTCTATCCTGATAATGCATGTGTACACATTATTGAAACAAAGTCTCACCATCTTTGCCTCGAAGGATCTCTCTGGCTATAATTCTTTTAAGACAGATTGGTTTGTTGTGTTGGCAGTCTGTGGTTTAATACTCTTCACTAGCAGCACAATTCAATGGCATCAATTCATCCTCTTTCTTATTCATTGTCCAACTTTCACATGTACATTAAGTAATTAAAAATACCATAGCTGGGGTAAGGTACATCTTAGTCTTTAAACTGACATCCTTGCTCTTTAGCACTTTAAAGAGGTCCTTCACAGCCAAATTATCTAATGCGATACATCTTTTGATTTCATAGTGCCCTAGATATTGTGTTGTCCCTAGAAAGTCAAAAGACTGGGTGGGAGAGAGCAATGTTATCTCTCTAGTTTATACAGGAGGATGACTCGTCAGCCCCTTCTCTCCAAGACAGAATGGGGCTCACCTTTTCTACATTCATGTAGTCTGTTTGTTATCCACAGCAATTGCCATTCTTATTTGCTTTTCAAACATTTAGAACTTTCTGAAGGTAAAACCAGCATCTTGCTCTTGACAGTCTCATTAAAAAAATAAATAAATAAAATCTTTATATGCTAAAGGGGATCTGGGACTCAAGGCCTCAAAAGGCAAGTAAGAGGGCCTTGGGAAAATTCATGGGTGTGCTCTGAAACAGTGAGGGAAGAAACAGTGAGAAAGCCTAGAATTGAGGGCATCAAACCATTGTGCAATAAGTGTTAACTCAAATCTGGGGTGAGAACAGTCACATGCCTCAAGCCTTGTCTCTCACAGTGGAATAAAGAATGGATCCTTTACAAAGAAAAATATGTTCAAGGACCCTTAGGATGAAATTATTTTTCTTATATAGTTGTTACTGACTTGTTCATAAACATAAAGCTCAGTATATATTCTTCATTCTGGGAAGCCTTACGTGATTAGACTATAACACTAAGTATATAGATTAAAGCAAAACTACAAAAGACAACCCCTTTCCAATTAACAACTTTAGCTTGCTTGGAAAGACTTCCTACTTACAGAGTGAGGAGCAAGTCTGAGTACTGAACAATACAGTGCCAATTCTTTTGACTTCCAGATACCTGCATATGTTCCTACTGCTTTTCTTTTTTTCCTTCTCCTTAAGCCCAAGATATAGAGAACTGAGTTAATTGCATCCTTTAAATCATGGCAAACTATCTATAATTTGTCAGCACAAGAGCCCCTTCTTGTTTTATTCCATTTTCCTGCTCCGTCTCCTGTTGATTTCCCAGTCTCCTCATATTCCCATAAGCACTCACTTGAATGTGTGTGATATATATCCTTGGACATCTGGGGTTTTTTAAGGGGAAGTGATATAAACACACAGTGCTATTTTGCAGTTTGGCTTTAATTTACATAAACGGTACGGAGCAATATATACTTCATTCTGTGTCTTACTTTTTTCATTTAATGCCACATTTTCAAGAGCTACCAATGTTGATGAGGGAATGCCTAACTATTGCTTCTGACTGTGCGTACACCTGCTCTGGGTTGGCTATGTTTTAAGTATGGAGCTTCTCAGAGATATAAACCCCTCGATTGCCTCCAGTTTCCAGATAAAACAGTGGCAAATATCCTCATGGATTTATATGAAGGTTTCCCTAGAGTGTGTCTCCAGCACTGGGCCTGGTAATTACAAATATGCAGATCATTTCAATGAGCTTGTTCTACAGCCAGCTTACACTTCCAATAGTGTGCATTTAGGGCTTTCTTCAAAAGGAGCCCTGGGGATGCAACAGGTAAGAGCTCCACTGCCAACTGAAAGGTAAGTGATTAGAACTCAACCTTGTGAGAGAAAGACTTTTGATCTGCTCCCTTAAAGGTTGAGCCTCTGAGCCTGTACCAACTCAGCTGACTCTCCAGTGGGTTTTCTGAGGGGCGTGATTTGGTGACCTGCACTACAATCCCAAAGGTATGCCAGTGTGAGTTGAATCCACCAACTGCTCTACAAGAGGATAGGCAATCTCTTCTTGTGCAATTTACTGCCTTTGAAAATCTGCTGGAAGGTCAGCTATGGGTTGGTTCCACCTGGATAGCACACAATAACAACAAATTGCATGAGGAGGTTGCCCTTTTTCATGGAGCAGCTGGTGGAATCAAACCACTTTCCTTTGAGTTGTAAGTGCAATTTCCTACCACTAAGCCACCAGAGCCCCCTGAAAAATTATTGTTGTTGTTAGGGAGCTCTGGTGACCTAGTGGATCAGAAGTTGTGCTGCCAATCCAAACATAGCTGGTTTGAATCCATTAGCTGCCCCATGTGAGGAAATTGGGCATTCTCCTCCTATGCAATGTACTGCCTCTGACAATTTCCTGGAGGATCAACTATTAGTTCAGACACAATGGTACATAACCACAACACATTTTATGGACTAGGAAATTGTGTAGAGGCTTCTAGTTTGTCACATGAGGCCACTGTGAGTGGAAAATCAACAACATGGCATCCAACCACGCTCCTTTGCTCACTTCCTTGACACCCCTTAATAGTGGTTGTTGATTGCTATCGAGTTGAGTGTGACTCATAGCAACCATGAAAAAAAAGACCTGAAGCCTTTCTAGAACTATCGCTGTTTACCTTATAAAATCTGACTTTAATGTATTTGCCAACACAACAGATGTAAAAAGTATTCTGTCAGTATTTTTCTTTGCATTCTTAATTAATAGTGAGACTGATGACCTATTCAAATACTTAGCCAGCTTTTCTTTCCCGCTTTGAATTGTCTGTCCATAACCTTTACCTCTTGCTTCTACTGGATTTGCTTTCTTACTCATTTGCGGAAATTTCTGTATATCATAGATTAATTTCTTTTAGATTACAAACATTGAAAGACTGTCTCCAAGTTTATGACTCATTTGTTACTTTTGGCTGTGATAGCCACCTCTAAAGAACTCACCAAACCTACTTTTAACAAATTCATTCCAATTGATAGCGAACCTGTAGGACAGAGCAGAACTGCCCCCTGGGTTTTCCAAAGCTGAATATCTTTATGGGAGTGAGCCTAATTTGACCTCTCCTTTTTCCCAGCCCCATAGAGTGTCTGATGGATTGGTGGGTTCAAATCTCTGACTTTTTGGTTAACAGTCCAACCCTTAGCCTACTACACCATTGGGCTGTTTCACCCCTGAATTGTTGTTAAGTGTCATCAAGTCAGCTATGACTCATTGCAGCCCTTAAGCTCAAGGAACTGAAGAACAAATTCAAACCTCGAGTTGCTATAGTCAAGGATGCTTTAGACAGAATATTAAATGATCCAGGAAGTATTAAAAGAAGATGGAAAGAATATACTGAGTCACTGTATCAAAAGGAATTGGCAGACACAGGAGAATTTAATGACACAACATATAACCAAGAGCCTATGGTGATGAAGGAAGAAGTTCAAGCTGCTTTGAAGGAAATAGCAAAAAATAAGGACCCAGGAATAGATGGTACACCAATTGATATATTTCAGCTAACAGATGTTGCCCTGGATGTTCTCACCAAGTTGTGCTAAGAAATGTCGAGAACAACCACTCGGCCAACTGACTGAAAGAGATCTATATTTGTTCCCATCCCAAAGAAGGGTGACCCAATAGAGTGTAGAAACTATAGAACAATCTCATTGATTTCACATGCAAGTAAGATTCTACTGAAGATTATCCAAAAACAACTGGAACAGCACATCAGCAGAGAACTGCCGGAAGTCCAGGCTGGGTTTAGAAGGGGTCGTGGTACTAGGGATATTGTAGCTAATGTTAGATGGATCTTAGTTGAAAGCAGAGAATACCAGAGGAATGTCTATCTGTGTTTCATTGACTATGTAAAGGCGTTTGACTGTGTGGATCATAACAAACTCTGGTTTGCTCTGAGAAGAATGGGAATCCCAGAACACTTGATTGTGCTAAGTGAAACCTATACTTGAAGGTAGTGTCAGAACAGAGCAAGGAAACACTGCATGGTTCAGAATTGGGAAGGGCATACACCAGGGAAGTGTCCTGTCTCCATACTTTTCCAACCTATATGCAGAATATTATGTGGGAGGCTGGGCTCTGTGAGGAGAAGTATGGCATCAGGATTGGTGGAAGATCTATCAACAATCTGCGTTATGCAGATGACACAACCCTGCTTGCTGAAACTGAGGAGGACCTGAAGCACTTGCTGCAGATGGTCAAGGAGTGCAGGCTTCAATATGGATTGAGGTTCAATGTCAAGAAGACAAAGATTCTCACCACTGGACCAATTGGCAGCAGCAGGATGGATTTTGAAGAGATTAAGATTGTTCACAGCTTTAGTCTGTTCACTCCACAATCAACACTCTTGGCACCAGCAGCCGGGAAATTAAAAGACGTATTGCAATTGGAAAGTCTGCTGTTAGGGACCTCTCCAAAGTACTGAAGAGCAATGGTGTCTCTTTGAAGAATATGGTGCGTCTGATACAGGCCATGGTCTTTGCAATCACTTGTTATGCATCAGAGGGTTGGACAATGACTAAGGAGGATAGAAGGAGAATTCTGTGGTGCTGGAGAAGAGTATTGAATGTACCACAGACTGCTAAGAAAACAAACTGATTCATCCTGGAGAAGGTTAAGCCAGGCGGCTCCTTGGAGGCAAGGAGTGGAGGGACAGTGCAGGAGGGGAAGGCCCTCTATGAGGTGGATTGATTCAGTGACTGGGGTAATCGGGATGGGTGTATTGGAGACAGAGTGATTGGCACAGGACAGAGCAGAGTTTAGGGCTATTGTACATACAGTCGCTATGAGTTACAAGTGACTTGATGGCACATAACAACAGCAACAACAATGAACGGCAGATCTGAAACTTGCCCTATCCCGCAACATTCTCCTAATCACAATCTTGTTCAAATGCATCATTGGTAGTCACTCCATCTCACTGAATTCTTTCTCTTTCACTGACCATCTATCTTTCCCAGTATGATGTCTCTCCAAGAACAGACTCCTCCTGAATATAGGCCCAAAGTAAGTGAGATGAAGTTTCACCATCCTTACCTTGAAGGAGCACTCTGGTTTCACTTTCTTCAAGACAAATTTGTCTTTTGGCAGTCTATGGGATGTCCAATAGTCTTCTGCAACACCACGATTCAAGGACAATCAGTTCTTCCTCTGTAATATTTATTCACTATCCAATTTTCAGATGTGTAAGAATATGTCTGGTTTCTACTCACTAACTTTTGAAGCAGATTGATTTATTTACTAGGGGGAAATATACCTTTGGGTTGTTGTTGTTGTTGTTGTTGCTATGTGCCATCAAATCACCTGTGACTCTTAGCGACCCTACATACAGCAGCTCTGAAACCTGCCCTGTCTTGAGCCAGTCTCACTAATTCCAACACACCAACATCCATTACCTCAGTTACTGTGTCAATCCATCTCATCTGGGTCTTCCTCTCCTGCACTCTTCCAAGGATGAATAATAGAATGCTTTAAATTGAATGTGTTAAACCCATTAATTTTTCACCATATTGTTTGCTCTGTTGAAGTTTAGTAAAAGCGGTTTTCTGACTCAAAGTGACAAATATAGTCTCATGTTATTTTTAATCCATTGGCTTAAAGATATGAAGTTTTCTCTAAAAAGTATGTAGTTTAATATATTCTTTATCAGGTTAAGAAAGTTCTATTGTTAGTTTTTTGGGAGTTGTTTTTAAATCGTAGATAGACTTGTAATTCATCAAATACTTTTTCTGAATATCATTAAGCTTATAGTATAATTTTTCTTCTTTCATCCATGAATATAGTGATTTACTGTAGATTTTCTCAAGTTAAACTGCTGTTTCTTTGCTGGGATAAATCCTATTTGATTATAATCTTTTTATTTTGTTTGACTCATGGTTGTATTCAGTTAGGTTATACATTATCTAGAATTTTTGTTTCTGTGTACATAAGTGAAATGAGCCTATAATTTTCTTCCTTCCATTGTCCTTATCTAGTTTTAGACTCAGGGTAATATTGGCCTCATGAAATGAGTTGAGCACCTTTCTTTTTCAATTTTCTAGAACACCTTGTATAATGTGGGGATTATCTATTGCTTGGGGAACTCTGGTGGTACACAGTTCATAGAGTTGTGCTGCTAACACAAAGGTAGTGCTTCTCTGGTGCTTAGAAGCCATAAGTTGCTCCACAGGAGAAAGAACAGTGAACAGTCTCCTTCCGTGTAATTCACAGCATCAGAAATCCAAGAGGGTCAGGTATGTACCAAGGTCACCTTGATTTCAATCAGGAAGAGAGAAAGAGAGAGAGGAGAGTGAGGGGGAGGGGGAGAGGGAGACTGATTTATTGTTTAAACCTTTTTCAGAGTGAGCAGTTCTATGGTTGTTCAAGGTTCTTTGAGTTATGTGTTGGGCTGCTAGCTGAAAGGTTGGTAGTTCAAGTTCAAAGCTATCAACTTCCTTGCAGGAGAAAGATAAGACAATTTGTTTTTACTAAGATCTAGTAAGAAACCCAATGAAAGGTTGCCATGAATCAGAATCAACTGAAGCAGTGTGTTTTGCTTTTTGACTAACTTAAAGATTGGTGATTGGGCCCATTTAATGGCTCTGTGGAAAAAAGTCCTGGTGATCCACAACCGGTAACATCCTATGAAATATATGGGATTGCCAGTAGGCAAAATCAACTGGATTGTAATATTTTTGGGGGGGTTCTTTGAAAGAAATATTTTATTTCACTTTTATCTCCCTATAATAAATATTCATTTTATATCTTTAAAAAGATATAATTTTAATATAATTTTTAACAATTATCTATTGTTCATTTTTATTGATATATAAAATATTTCTCACAATATTCTTTTCTCTCTATCCATCTTTCTATCAATTTATTTATTAATTCCCTGAACCAACCGAAAGGGAGAGACAAGATCAGGCATAGTAAAGATTTTTAAAAGAAATGTAAAAGATCCTCATACACATTCTACAATGAGGGTTTTTTATATTTATTTTAAAAATCTTTACTATGCCTGAACTTTTCTCATCCCTAAATTATGCATACAATGATTCTTTTGCTTGGTTCAGGCAATTAAGCTCAGTGCTGCTCTCAGGACTTGATCCTCCCATTAGCCACTTCCTGTCTGTCAAAGTTGAGGAGAGAAAAGACCCTAGTTATCACCCACCAACCCCGATTCACATTCATGGTGCCTGGCCTCTCTGCCTCACCAGAAGGGCAACTTTCTCTCACCTTTGTCACCTGATCAGGGAACAGGAGCTTGAAGGTTCAATATGACCCAGTTGAAAATGTCATGGCTTGTGGGAGGCACACCTTAGTCCTCAAAGTTATATCCTTACTCTTTAGCACTTTAAAGAGATCCTAGGCAGCACATTTACCCATTGCAAAATAAGGTAGGTACAAAGAGGATATAGATAAAGATGAGGGCTACACGAAGGTCACTACATTGTCAATTAGCCATTTTGATAGAATGATGAGGAAAAGAGGTGCGTTCACATTGAAATCAAGAACTAGTTGTGCTAAAGGGGGAGTTTCTGAGTGATGCAAATGGTTAAAGCAGTTGGCTGTTGACTGAAAGGTTGGAGGTTCAAATCTACTTAGCAGCACCTTGTCAACCTACTTCCAAAAAAATCAGCCAGTGAAAAGCATAGTTTTATTCTGTCACATAAGAGGTCATCTTGACTTGGAATTAGCATAATAGTGACTGATTAGTGGTGAAGGGAAACCAAGGGGTGTGAAGTACATGGTGGGTGGGGATTCCTATATTGAGAAGGTTCTGTGAGCCAGGTCTGCACTAAGTGCTGTGACTGCAGCAGGAGCAAGGATGTGGGCGCCGGGCTGCATCGAGTTTATGGGCTAACAATCAGGATGGGAGCAAATACACAAACAGCTCAGTAAATCATTTCCAGTCCTGTAAAGTCCCGAGAAGGAAATAAGTGGAATGGTGTGATTAAAAGTAACTGAGGAAAAAAAAAAAAAAAGTAACTGAGGGCAATCTCAGCGGGCTCACAGAGATGTGAAGGGAGGGAGAGGGAGTTAAATATTAATAGATAAGTTGGGTGAAGGGAAAGACAAAATACAATAAAGGGCGGACTGTTGTTATTATGTACCATTGAGTCAGAAACAACTGTAGCTGACCCTCCAGTGGGGTCCCCCCCTTTTTTTTAATTACACATTTTTTTATTATTAATTCCAATGAATATTTACAGAGACTTTGAATTTCCATTCATTCATTGTTGCACTTTTCTCCCCTGACCCAGTACACTTTTCTCATTCTTTCATTGTTTTATAATCCCTTCCCCCCCACCAGGTCCACTCCACTATGCAGCCTTCATTCAGTACTCCTGTCATGACAATAATACCTAATCACATATCCCTTTTAAACAGTTCTATCCCTCATCTGCTTCAATGCAGTATACATTATTGAACCCATCTTTCTCACTCTGCCCCCAACCCCGAGGTCAGTCCTGTTTCGGAGGCTGTAAATCACACAGGAGGAGACTGCTCATCTTTCTCTCTCAGACAACTGGTGGATTTAAACTGCTTGCCTTTTGGTCAGCAGTGTAGCTCCTTACCGCTAAACCACTGGAGCTCCGTAAGGAGTTGATTAGACATTAAAATGAATTAAATGAATTATCCAATGCTAATGAATGCTGTAAAACAAAATGCCTATGAATGATTAAATGAAAAAAAATCAATATGATTTGTATGCTTTCACTTCAACTTTGGAAATAAATCAGTATAAAATTTAAAAAAGAGTTAAAAAAAAAAAGTAAATAACCAGGGGCGAGATGCTTTGAGTGAGTGCCTCAAGAAAGCTGCTTTGAGGAGGTGAGGCTGTGACCTGCTGTTTTTGTTATTATTGTGTGCTGTTGAGTCTGAACTGACCCATAGCTGACCCTCCAGCTGGTTTTCAGAGGTAGTAAATGGCGGCGAGGAGAGTTCCCATCTTGCTCCCACAGAGCAGTGGGTGGTTTCAAACCATGTGCCTTTGGGATTGCAGTTTCTTACCACTGTTGTTTGTTTTTAAATGTCATGGAGTCGTAGGCAACTCATAGAGACCCTATGAATGAAAGACCTGAACACTTGTATAACTTTCATCGTTTCTCCTCATTCGTAGAGTTTCCGGAGGCAAGCTATTTCAGAAGTGGATGCCACTCCTGCTTCCAAGCTTGTTTTAATCGGGGAGCTCCACCAAACACTGTCCACCATGGGTAACCGTTATCGTATTTAACACATCAGTACCAGTAGGCCACCAAAACCTGTAGATCGAGAAAAAGCTGCCTGGAGAAAAGTATGTCACAGTGCTTTGGAGGCTGAGTGAGTGAGTGCAAGGTCTGAGGCAGTAAAGGGAAAGAGAGGAGGCAGGGGGACAGCAGGGACCTGACAGAGGAGGCAGGACAGGTGGTGGCCTCTTCTCAGAGGGGTGGCTTCAAGGTGATGGGAAGCTGCAGGAGGGCTCAAGTCTGGGAGGAATGCGCCCAAATAATTTGATTTTAAGAATCGTTTTATTTACTGTTATAGATTGTATTGTGCCCCCTCGTGCCCCCAGCCAAATGCGTGTTGTAAATGCTAACCTGCGGTTATAATCCCATTTGAAAATGTGTTTTCTTTGTTACCTTAATGAGAATGTATTTGTGTAGGATAGGTTTTAAATAAATCTCTTTTGAGCTCTAAGAGGGATTAAAGGAACAAGGGCAAGGAACAAAGATAGGGAACAGAGATAGGGGATGAGTGATGCCCATGGCACATGTAGATTACCCACCAGCCCACTGGGAGGAATGCGTGCTGACGTGACAAGGCCCCTCCCCCACAGCCAGCAGCTGAGGAGACTTCCCCAGAGCAGGTGGCCTCATTTCCCACTTCTAGCCTCCTAACTATGAGAAAATGAATTTGTGTTTGTTAAAGCCACGCACTTGTGGTATTATTTTATAGCAGCACTAGATAACTAAGACAGCTTCTGTGTGGAATGTAGGTCAGAAGGGATGAAAGCAGAAATGAAGACCCAATCTGGATGCTATAGGGAGGGGGGCCGCCCAGACGTGATGGTGGTCTCTTGGTAAGAAGTTGTGCTGCCAACTCTAAGTCTTGCAGTTCAAATCCACCGACTGCTGTGAGGGAGATAGATAGACAACCTCCTCCTGTGCGATGTGCAGTCTTTGAAAACCCATTGAAGTGTCAGGTATCAGTCAGCCTGCTGCCACAGGAAAAAAGAACAATAGCAACATCAGGTGGGCAGAGAAGATGGAGAGAGAAGTGGACAGTTTGGCGAGGTCATTTGCAGGCTGAGCTGCCAGGCTTATTAGTGAATGGGACATGAGTGAGGTAAAAAAGCTTGAAAAGGGAAGGGAGTGACTCCGGATGTGACTCCTGAGTTTTTAAACTGAACAACTAACTGGGTTGATGGTAATGCATTTCTCACAATGGAAAGACTGGGGTGGGCAGAAGAATTCAGTCAGTGGTAAAGTGGTAAAAGAGAGAAAGATTTTAAAGAAGGGAAAGGCTTTTTTACTCGGAAGAAAAAATATGAGTTTGCTTACAATGGAGAAAGTAATAGCCAGTGGATAAAAATCGTTAAATAGACAAATGTAAGAAATAATGGAGTTGGGCCAGCATCAGGATAGGACAGGGTTCAGAGCTATTATACATAGAATCACTATGAGGGGTGAGCAAATGGACAGCATGTAATAAAACCTAAAATTAAAAAAAAAAAGAAATAAAAAGAAAAGAAACAATGGAGTTGGGAAGACAGAATAAAAAAATGAGAACTGAATGTCAGAGAGGGGGCACTTCCTTCTTAGAGACAAAGGAAAAGAGGGAGAAAACGTTAAGTGTTGAAAAGAGTTGACCATCTCAATCTTCTCTCTGAAGGTTGAAGATGGAAGTAAAGAGATGATGAGGGTTCAGAGTTGTCCCTGTAAATTATTTTAAGCTAATTGGCTGATTACGTTACCTGAGACTGTGTTCCTATAATTGGTTTTTAGGTTCCCTCGTTGATACCAAAGCAAGTCTTTCCCCTACCCCAAGTTGTTGTTAGATGCCATCAAGTCAACCAAGATTCATAATGACCCTATGAATGACAGATCTGAACCCTGCCCTCGTGTGTGTCCCCCTCACCATCTGCCACCCATTGTTACAGCCACTATGCCAATCCATCTCATTGAAGGGCTTCCTTTCCATGCTGATCCTCTACTTTTCTTAGCATAATATCCTTCTCTAGGGTCTGATCCCTCCTGACAATATGCCCAAAGTCTGTGAGATAAAGTTTCACCATTCTTTCCTTTATGGAGCACCCTGGCTGCACCTCTTTTCCAAAGAGGACTCCATTAAATATTTATTGACTATTTATAGTAGACAAAAACAAAAATAAAAAAAAACCTTGCAGATCTATTTAAGGCACTGTTCCTTCCCTCAAGGAAGTCACAATCTAGTTCAAAGAATGAGTTTCTAATGAGAGTGCTGAAAACTTTATGATGACCAGGCAGAATAAAATAATTTTGGGAAGGAACAGTAAGCAACAATTCACAGGAAGGAGAAGTAAAATAGCATTTCAGTTGGTAGAAGATGCCATAAACCAGTGAAAGCCTTACAGAGAAGACAGCAGAATGGATGATTGGAACTTGTCTCAAGGTAGATGAAGGAGGCACTTGAAGAAGGGAACAAGGTGGGAAAAAGGTGAATACCAGTTCAATCTGTACCAAGCATAGTTGGGATGGGTTGTATGAAAGAGAATGGAAATGGAAAAGACTGGAAAACCAAAGGCTCTGCCTTAAAGATATCATTACTAGGTGTCGTTGTTGTTGTTGTTATGTGTTGTCAAGTTGCTTGTGACTCAAAGCGACCCTGTGTACAACAGCTCTAAACTCTGCTTTGTCCTGTGCCAATCTCACTGTCTCTAACACCCACACCCCAATTGCCCCAGTCACTGAATCAATCTATCTCATAGAGGGCCTTCCCCTCCTCTGCTGTCCCTCCACCCTTCTAACCATGACATCCCTCTCCAAGGACTGGTCCCTTCTTGCAACATGTCCAAAGTATGTCAGACGAAGCCTCAGAATCCTTGCCTCCAATGAACTGCCCGGTTTAACCCTGTCCCGCATGAACCTGCTTGTTTCCTTAGACGTCCATGGTACATTCATTGCTGTTGTTAGTGCCATCAAGTCTGACCCTACTCATGACCGACCTTCTATCGGGTTTTTAGACACAGTAAATTGCACAGGAAAAAAACTGTTCATCTTTCTCCCATGGAGAACCTACTGGATTTGAACTGTGTACCTTTGGGTTGACAGCACAATTACCACTAAGCCATGTTTTTGTTGTTGTTATGTGCTGTTAAGTCCACTCTGACTTATAGCAACCCTATGAACAGTGCCTCTAAATCTTGCCCAGTCCTGAGCCAACCTCTGACACACCTGACCTCATTGCCAATCATTGTGTCAATCTATCTTATCTAGAGTCTTCTTCTCCTGCACTAACTCTCCACCCTTCCAAACATGCTTTCCTACAGGGACTAACCCCTCCTGACAACATGCCCAAAGTATATGAGATGGAGTTTTAAAATCCTTACTTCCAAGGAACAACCTGGTTTTTAACCCCTATGGGAGACACTTGTTTGTTCTCTTGGCAGTTCACAGTATGTCCAGTACTCTTCTTCAGCAATACAAATCAAAGACATTGATGATTCTTCTGTCACCTTTGTTCATTGTCTAGCACTGAGGTGTATAGAATGCAAGTGAGAAGCCCACAGCCTAGATCCACTATGGCTGGATCTATGAGGCCAAAGAAGTACTCAATTCCAATTCATAGTAATCTTATGGGACAGAGTAGAAATTCCTGATAGGGTGTCCCAAGCTGTAATTTTTATTGAAAGGAGCTCTGGTGGCCTAGTGATAAAGAGCAGCGCTGCAGTCCCAAAGGCACGTGGTTCAAATCTACTCTGGGAAAGGAATATGGGCATTCCCCTCCTGCTGATTTACCGACTCTGAAAAAACAACTCTGGTGGGCCAGCTGTGAGTTGATCCAACTTGGTGGTAAATAACAACAACAATCTTTATTGGAGCAAATCACCTGATCTCTCTCCTGCAAAGCTGAAGGGTGGGTTTGAAACGCAGACCTTTCTGTTAGCAGCTAAGCCACCAGTGTTCCTTGGCTTGGAGACCACACCATGCTAATTACCATCAAAGCTAAGGATCTAATGGGACATCTTCCCTAGAGGGTTGCTTCAGGACTTTTCATTGCTGGTCCCATCGGGGCTTCCAGTTCAGGGAGGGGCCCCGGCCCAGAGTACTGAGAGCTTGCAATGAGCTCTTATCTGCGTGGGACTTGAGGCTTTCGGGAGTGCGCTGGGGAGGACTGCTGTTAGGACTATTTTCATTATTGTTACCATCATAATTGGCATTTCACACACTGCCTGTTATCTCCTTCTGGTGTTTAGCAGCTTGGAAATGTTCTGCCTGTGATTTCTTCATCTAGGCAGAAGCGTTCACTCCGCGCCCCTCCCCCTTCTTACCTCTGCTGCCTTCTCCTACCGGAGAGCTCAAAACGGCCACCTTTATTTATTTCCAGCACAAAACCAGTGCACAAAACAGGGCGCCTTTTCGCATGCTATGACAAAGAAAGGCATTGTGTGGCTGAGAGACGGGCTGTGAAAGAATTAAAGAAAGCCTCGTGTTCCTTAAATTTTCAATCCGACGCTCCCCCCAGAAAATACACTTGAGTGGGAGGGTTGGGTTTTTTTGGTTTTTGTTGTTGGATTTGTTTTCTTGGTTTCTTTTTGGTTTTGGGGTTTTTGTGGGGTTTTTTTGGCTTTTTTTTTTTTTTGTGCATGAACAATTCTACTTGTTGGCAGGTTAGGAAGGGTTTCAGAGAAAACACAAAGCTCTCTTTTTTGCATATGCCAAACATTTTCAGCCAGGGCGAAATAAGATGCTGTTTTAAACAAATTGATTTTTCTCAAGGATGCTGTAAAATACTATCGCAGGCAGAGCCAGCCTGGGGCAAAATTATGTGAACATGTGATGCTGTCTTTGGTGCTTTTCTGCTTCTTCTTCCTCATTCCAGGGCCATCTAGGTAAATACTGCCCGATCCTGTTGAACAGTTAGTTCTGCCATCAGGAGATTATGGCCTGGGAGTCAGTAACCAGGTGTCTACTTGGAGCAAACTGACTTTCATTTTTGAGACTTAAAGGAAGAGGTCACACCCTCAAAGATTACAAACTCAGTCGATCTGAAGACATAGGTGAAGCAGTTCTGATGGAAGGCAATAGGGAGTGGTCAAGACTGGGGCAGGCTGAAGTAAATATTCCCTGATCAAGCAGCAGCTTCTACTGATTGCTGTTAGGAGGTAGTGCAAACTTAATACTGACAAAATCTGGATTTTTTAAAAAGCCCTCAAATTCTAATTTTATGTGAAAATTTTATGTTTAAAACGTTGTTCTTGTTGTTATGTCGCTTGCAACTCATAGCGACCCTACGTACAACAGCCCTAAACACAACTCTGTCCTGTGGCAATTGCACCATCTCTGATAAACCCATCCCAATGCCCCAGTCACTGACTCAATCCACCTCATAGAGAGCCTTGCCCTCCTGAGCATGATGTCCCTATCCAAGGACTGGTCCGTCCTTACAACATGTCCAAAACCCAAAACCTATTTAAAACATTACTAAGGCCTAAATCGGATGGCAATCAGTTTGGGACTGTCAGATCACATCATGTCTATATCCTATAATTCTACTAGTCAGTTGAGGATTAATGTTTTACTAACTGTATTAATAGAAAACTCTTAAAGGAAGACCCAAAAGAATGTGTGCTGGTAGATGGATCACTGGGAAAGTTATTTGCAATAAGAATTCTACAAGGCCTTACCCCCACTACATCATGACACCAAGAAAGCTTGCATTCAATTCATAAAAAGGGCCAGCTTTTTCTTGCAGGTTTTGCTTCAAGTAAGACATGAACAAGTCAGTGCTATCCAATCTAGATGCAAAATTGATTCTGTGTCCTAAGTAACCTTTCAGAATTAGAATAACTATCTGAGTCAGAGATTGTTGCTGTCTACATCCCATGGGGTCGAGCATGATTCATAGCAGCCTTAAGCATAGCAGATCAAAACGTTTCCTTATCCTGCACCATTGTCATGACCTCTGTGTCCTTTATGGCCAGGAGGTGGGGTGTTTGTAGAAATCTGACTGAATGGGAGGAGGGAGCAACCATGAGAAGAGTCTTTGATCACATAATCATTCCCCCATTGGAATACTTTCATGATCCCCCCTGCTTCAAACACATTCAGCATTTCATTCTTATGCTACTGTCTGGGCATTTCATCAATGTACCTGAGCGATAACCTCCCCCAGTAAAGTATCCGGGGCCAACAAGACTTCTCCATAAGTTTATACAACTTTGAAGACTGACCAGAAAAAGACAGTTAAGGGAAGAGTATGATCTCATTGAAAGTGTTTCTTGAAGACCATTACCCACAGAAAAATTGTCAGAGTTCCCAGCTTTCATAACAAAAATATCAGCTTTGTCCTATCACCTTCTAGCTTGGTATCTGAAGCACGTGGATCGCTCCTTTATTCAGCCTTTGATTATTTGGCAGAATTAAACATTAAAGTGACTGCTTTTTAGTTCTCCTCAAAAGCGTAGTTGAAATAACTGATAAATTTGAAAAGTTAAAGCAAAGTATATGCCAATAATTTATTGCTTAATGTTTGTTAAATTATCTGTCTGACTGGTGTTGGTTTGTTCAGAAAGCTATCTTCCTGGGCCATATTAACTTCATACCCTGCAGAAATGTCTTCACTGAGTCGTGCTGGCTCTCATGCCTCTGACTTTTATGGTGGGCCATTATAAGAATCAGCCAAATGAAGAACATTTCCACATTTTGTCTAAAAACTGTTTTGGAAGATACTGTCCATTATGTTGTTCAATGTTCCTGATACAATGATCCACATTATAAATCCCTCCTAGAATTTAATATCAGGGAAATATTTGCATCTCATGGCAAAGTAGAATTCTTCCTCTTAAATAATGATAATGATCATAATGCTTTCTTTCCCTTTTTGCCTTGGCTGCTGGGAATCTTACCACCTACTCTTCACATTGGTAGAAATATCAGATTATGCACACTTTTGGTACATAATTGTCTTTCTGTTTCATTCTTTTGATCTTGACCTATTGTTCTTAATGTGTTTGTTTTGTGCATATATGTATTTCATTATATGTTGATTAAGATCCTTTTGGAAGTAGGCAGTACATAAATTATGCACATGTTGTGTGATAGTATGAAGACATATGTAATTTTATTATTGTTTTCAAATAACTTCATTTGTTTAGATCTCTCTCTAATCATCTCAGCTGGAATTATAATTTTTTTTAAAAAGCTTTCAATTGTAGTTAACACAGAGCTCTACACCAAGTTAACAGTCAATAAATACTTGCTAATTTGCTCACTTCACCATTGACTAATGGCTCGTTCCCAATTCACTGACAGAAAGGGGGGAAAAAAGAATCCAAAGTTATGCAAATAATGACAGTTTATTCCTAAATAGGATGTGAGAGAAAAGATGGGTTTCATATGCTCTCCCGACTATGTAGATGAATAGGATATCTGACATAGAAATGCAAGTATGTCTAACTTAATGAAGGCCTAAGTCTCAGGAGAAATTTCTGATAAACCACTTCTAGCCCAGAAAATAGACTTAACTTGATTTAAGAGTTCCTATATTTTGAAAAAGGGTATCTGGGTTGTGCAAACAGTTTAATTATACTTGGATGATAACCCAAAGGGTATTTTGAGCCCATCCAGTGGCAGCACTAAAGATAGGCCTGGTGAGCTGTTTCCATAAAGATTACAAAGCCCACCTCTGTGGATAGTTCTGCTCTGTGACCTGTGAGGTCACCATGAGTCAGAATTGAGGCAGTGGTTCAGGGCAATAACGTTGTTCAAAAACTTGTAATTGAGTCACCTAATAGCACTCCAAGAGGTGGAAACAAGGGAATAGTTTAGTTCAGGAATTTGTATGGAACAGAGAAAACAAGAAGAACAAAGCCAGAATGAGCCTAGTTCAGTGTCACTTCTCCCACTGAGTTCCCCAGTTTGTCAGAACAGTGTGATGGGTGCAGAAGAATGGTGAAGAAGGTGCAACCACTGATCTAATTGACAACGTTTGTCCTTCACATCACTTAGTCTGTTTTCATCTTCTAACTGTTGCCAACACCAGTGTGTTCCGGCCCCTTCTGCTCCCCACCATGATCTGGCTGTGCTGAGGCATGTTGTGCAGTTAATACCAAGGCGAGAGAACACAGACTTGCTTGCAGGTGGGGGTTGTGATGGGGTGGCATTGATTAAATCTGCAATTAACTGTGACCAGCTACCACGAAACTAGACACTCTGCATTGCCAAGGGAGGAAGAACATGTCATTAAGGACTGCATCTGTTGGTATACTTTCCCATAAATTGTTTACTGACCCTGGGGATAGCACAGTGGTTAGTTACTAACATCTCCCACCCTCAGTCTCTTAAACCATATACCCTATTAGCACACTAGACAGATCTCTGTACTTTGACTTTTTTAGTAATAATATTCTGGGGAAAGAGCAAATTATTGCCACAATTTATTTCAAAGGGTGCTTAGTAATTTAGCACGCATCTGTGAAATGTTACTTAATCCTGGGTGGTCTGTGTGCATAATTATGTTTTAATTTGCCTGTGATTGCTGACTCTCATATCACTTAAACAATCAGGACGCATCAAATGATGGGCTGTTGTCTTATAGCATTTTGCTTCCCCCTTTGGAACTATTGGAAAGAGACCATCCCATCCCACAACCATCTGCAGTATTGCATGTGTATTGCTGAATATTGAATAGATCTTATGAGCACTGGTTTTGGCAGCACTTCTGCAGGCATATTTCTGTGTATTTTTATTGCCCACTGAAAAGAAAATGAAAAGGAGGGAAATGATTAAAAAGTTCTCCGGGTTCTGCAGGGCTCTGCTTACGTTTCTTAAACTCTTCCTTTGCAGTCTTTGTCTTGTGCTCTTTTGCTGTAATAATAACAATAGCATCTTATCTTTGCATACAGCACGTATTCTAGCAGCTTTGTACAATCAAGTGCTGTGTTTGGTCCTCACGTTGACTTTCGAAGATGAATGAAGCACGGCTTTGTAAAATATTACTACCTATTTAACCACTGCCACCTTCCAGTTAATTCTGATAAGAGTAAAATGAGGCATAAAGTTTGCTTATTTATCTGTACCAATATCAGTGGTTGTTTTGGAGAGGCCAAGATTCCTGATTTTTAATGTGCAAACACATTTTTTTCCTCAAGAGCACTGTCTTCTAAGGAAGAGACAGATAGATCAAACCCGAAACCACGGCCATCATGTGAATTCCAGCTCATGATGACACCCCACCCCCCCAGGGTTTCTGAGGCTGCAGATCTCTCATTTGAGAGGAGCCCGCCCATCTTTCTTCTGCAGAACAACTGTTGGAATCAAACCACCAATCTTTTAGTTAGCAGTTCAACAGGTAACATGCTCTGCCATCAGAGTTCCTCTGGAGGCTGATATGTCAGTCAGTCATTGATGTGGAGTCAGAACCAACTCACAGCTGACTCGCCAGCAGGTTTTCAGAGGCTCTAGTCTTACTAGAGGAGCCTGCCCTTCTTTTTCCTTAGAAGGATCTGGTGGATTCAAACCTCCTGCCTTTGTGGTGGCAGGATAATGCCTTATCCTCATGTTATGTGTCACTGAGTTGGAACTAACCCATAGCTGACCTGCCTTTGGAGTGACAGCACAATTCCTTATCCACTTGTTATGGGCAGTTGAGTTGGCACTGACTCATAGCTGGCTCTCCAGCAGGCTTTTAGAGGCAGCAAATCCCACTGGAAGAGATTGCCTATCTTTCTTTCACAGAGCTTCTGGAGAATTCAAACCCTGTTCTTTGGGTTGGAAATGTAACTCCTTACCCATTAGATGACACCTGATTAACAAGAAGCCTATGTTTAGGATGCCAAGAGTGATTATATATAGTGTTAGAGGTGAAACAGCAGCATCAATCTTCAAAGAGGCCCCCTGACAGTTGAGGAACCAGGAGTGTGCACTTGGTACGTCCTCACATAGAACATCGCCAGACTCCTTTCTCTTGCCCAGTGGATTACTAAATTTCAGCTAGTGCCTCTCAGAACCATCTTTCTCCCCACTTTCCAATTGTTATTGTCCTAGGCCAGGCCTGCTGCTTCTTCATGGACCATTGCAATGTGCTGCATGGTCTCCAAACTCAACTCTTCCCTGCCCTACTCTGACTGCAAACCACATTGCTACCCCCACAGCACGTCAAAGCAATGTTGTTGTTGTTGTTATGTGCCGTCAAGTCACTTGTGACTCATAGCGACCCTATGTACAAAAGCTCTGAACCCTGCTGTAACCTGAGCCACCCTTACTGCCTCCAACACACCTACCCTCATTACTCCAGTCACTGACTTAATCCATTTTATCAAGGGTATTCCCCTCTTGTGCTGTCGCTCCACCCTACAAAACATAATGTCCCTCTTCAAGGACTGGTCTTTCCTTGCCCAAAGTATGTCAGATGGAGCCTCAGAATCCTTGCTTCCAAGGAGCAGCCTGGTTTCACCCTCTCCAGGATAGATCTGTTTGTTCTTCTCACAGTCCAGGGTATGTTCAACACTCTTCTTCAGCACCACAGCTCGAAGGCATCAATTCTCCTTCTATCATCCCTAGTCATTGTCCAGCTTTCTGATGCATACCAAATAATTGTGAAGACCATGGCCCAGGTCAGGTGTACCTTAGTCTCCAGACTGACATTGTTGCTCTGGAGATGTCCCTGACAGCAGACTTTTCCTAATGTAATTTGTTGTTTAATTTCCTGGCTGCTGGTAGTAAGAGTGTTGATTATGGTGACATGGAAACTAAAGCTGTTAACAATTTCAATCTCTTCTCCATCTATCATAAAGCTGCCAATCAGCCCAGTGGTGAGAATCTTTGTTTTCTTGATGTTTAGCTTCAATCCATAGTGAAGGCTGCAGTCCTTGACCTTCTGCATTAAAAAAAACCCACAAACAAACCATGGCCATGTCCCTCCCCTGCTCAAATCACATCAGCCACTTTCTATTGCTAACAAAACCAGTCCCAGCACCTTTTGTGACCTGGATTCTGGTCGTTTTTTCTAATGCAGTTCCAGTGAGTCCTTGCCTCTAACTTTAAATTTTAGTAAGATCAAGTGGCCTGCAGTTTCATACGTCCTTGGTTTTTCACATGTTATTCCCTGGATCTGTAACATTGCCTTCCCCATCAACTCACACCCACATCTGTGTACATGTGTGCACACTTACACCCGTAGACTCTCACACACTCTGGCTAACTCTTGTGGATTGGTGTGGGAATGTTGATGATGGAATCTTTTTCAAGATGTAAGTCAGATTTCTCCTTCTTCTTGTTTCTTTTGATTCCTCTGGGCCAGGTTAAAGACTTCATTCACTTTGCTGCTTGAGTAGACTTAATAGTTGCCGTAATACTGGCTTGGCATTCTTAGGACAGCCTCTCTGTCTTCCCTAATTATAACCTACTTGATAGCAGGGACAGGATTTTATTCATCTTCCTAGCATTATCTTAATAGGATCCAACACACATTAGATTCTCAACAAATTCTTATTAAATTGAATTGAAGTGAATTGGGCACAAAAATTCCATTTTCTTCCTTGGGGTTGGAAGGCATAGATTCCAGCACCTTGGACAGCTCATTTCTTTAACCTGCGCCATCAGGGTTTCCTGGCCAATAATTATTATACCAGCCTTTCTCTCTCCTCTGTTTAAGGCAAAGAGGATTTTGCTGAGACCTAGGGCAAACCCATTTGTAATCTGTCTTCATGAACAAAGAGATATAGAGGTGAAAACTTTGGGTTTTAATACCATTGTCACTCTCGGGGTTGTTTTGTGTGTTTTTTTTAAAATTATTTTATTAATTTTAATGAACATTTACAGATATTTTGAATTTCCATTCATTCATTGTTGCACTATTTTTTCTAACCTCCCCCCCCAGTTCATTCCTCTCTTTTTTTCCCCTTGAAAGTCTGTTATAATTGTCCCATTGCCACAGTGCTTGTCAAAACCAGATCTGATTAATCTTTTTTTGTCAGTGTGTCCTTTGCCATTTCCTATCAATCCTCCCTGAAAGAGATTTCACCGTGATTCATAAGGAAAAGGGGATGGCGAATTCTCTTAGCTACTTTCTGCTGAAAAAGGACGCTGTAGGTTTCAGGGCGAAGCTCTTCTCTCACTACTCTAAAGGGCCCCTTTGGCAGTAGGAAACACATAGACTATTATGGAGATTGATTTTGGAATTTAGATGCACTGTTATCAGTTATTCTTCAAGGATATGAATATGCCTCATGGAACTGTTGCAGCCTAGAAGACACAAATTTAAGAAGTTAAAAGTGTTGTTGTTGTTGTTAAGTGCCGTTGAGTCGCCTG
>NW_006399811.1:2434721-2435892 GCF_000299155.1 Elephantulus edwardii | reverse complement strand
ACAATATCTCTAGTACCACGACCCCTTCTAAGCCCAGCCTGGACTTCTAGTAGTTCTCTGTTGATGTGCTGTTCCAGTCGGTTTTGGATAATCTTCAGTAAAATCTTGCTTGCATGTGAAATCAGTGAGATTGTTCTGTAGTTTCCACATTCTGTCGTGGAAAAAAAGTACATGAGTCAAAAATTAAAAGCAATAATATTCCAAGTAGAGGTTCTAACTGTAGCACAAATCAAGTTACAGAGGGAAGGTAGTTCTTAAAATAAAAGGTATATTGACTAGCACTTTGTCTATTATAGTATAAAGGTTAGGAACCACAAGATGTAGAGGCTCAACTATGTTTGTTATTTATTGTTCTTAAGTCCTGGAGCAAATTCCATCTACCACTGTGTTGTTTTACAGCTTGGAAGTCCACATGCAAGGCAGAGGTGAAGTAAGGAACTGCTTATGAGGTTTTCCATCAATTCCAACAACTAAAAAAAAAAATAATAAAATACTAGCTGGATGATAAAAGGATCTAAAGAGAATCACTACACTGCTGAGCACCTTCCTTCTCCTCTGCATGGGATAAGATCTCTGAACTTATAAGAAAGGGTAGGAATTAAAAGAGGAATAAAATAAGAAAAACACTGATACTTCAGATTTCTTTGGGGAAAAAACCATAATGAAAACACATATGGATGCTGCCATAATTAAGCTCTGTGAGTGATTCGTTGTACAATGGATCTGAGATTATGCGCTTTAAAGAATATTCTAACCTATGATAGAAGAATCCTGCTAAAACATGGGAGATGATTCAATGACATTCTAATCTTAGCTTGAGGGTTTTATTAACCAATTTCCCCTCCACTCCACCTTCCAGTTCATCTGTCCCATGATGTAATCAACTAGGTTCAGGCCCACTTTCCCACGTTTATCCTAGTTTTGATGCTGAGATCCAAGTAGTAAAATTGTGCTCCCTTTTATGCTAAAACCTAGCCAAAGTCCTATGCACAATAATTCATCCATCATGAAGGCATCTAAAGAGTTCATCCAAATGAGTATTTATGATCCTAATACATGAATGGATATCCATATGCTTACAAGGAAGCCCAGTGAATACCACTATCATTCAGATATATGCACCAACAACCAGAGCCAAAGAAGAAGAAATAGATGATTTCTACCAACTTTC
>NW_006399811.1:2420995-2432291 GCF_000299155.1 Elephantulus edwardii | reverse complement strand
CAACAACAACAACAATACATGAATGTGGATCCCTGGTGGTACAGTAGGAGGAAGCTATCAGAAGTTCTTCAGGAGGAAGATACAGCAATCTGCTTCCATGAAGATTATCACCTTGGAACACCCATAGACACTTCTACTCTGTCCAACAGGGTTACTATGAGATGGAATCAACTGATCACCAAGTTTTATTTTCCAAATACAGGAATGAGAGGTATCCCACAGTGTCTAAAAGAAGGAAGTTGAGATGTCCACTAGAAGTCGTTGTGTTGGGAGACCTCATGCCGTTCCTGTTCAGGAGTGCCACAGTTGAGTCACCATATGTAATGAATTCTGTCCAAACAGGCTTCTATTGCAGAAGTACCAGCCTTAACCTGAGAAGAACTCAGCATCAGCATCTTAGGGACCCTGCTAAGCAGTCTGTCCTCCCTGTTCCAAATGAGGCTAACTCACACAAACACAGCAGGACAAATAATTCTTCTTCAGAGAGGAGCAATTTGATGTTTATATGCAGCCTGACAAGATGGGAGTGGGGAGAAGGAGTTCATCTCTACCGGAGAATGAGACTCATTTCCCCTATATTATAGTCATCGTCTCCTCCTCCACAGAACGGTGTCTGATGATGATCATGAGGCCACATGTACAGATAAGAAGCCTGAACCAAGAGTTCTAAATCCAAAGTCACAGCTGAGACAGGCTTGGACAAGAAAAAGGAACCTCAATGACTTTAGATTTGACATTTCCTCCTCAGTGGAAGATTTCTTCTCGGAACCACACAGAAGTTCATCCAGCACTTAATTATCCAGGCACTGATTAGCTGATACCTGGATTATTCTGCCCCTAAACAGGAACCTATCATGAAAATATAAATGTATTACCACTCACCACTTATCACCTGGCTATGATTAATCAGCCTGTGGATTACCCAGGGCTTCTTATTTTCTTTCTTCCCCCCCCCTCTGTTTTTTGATGATTTTTATAAATTGGTTCCATCTTCCTTTAACCCAGGTGGGTCTGACTGGAAAGAAAAAGATAAATTTAATGTATTCTATGCATTTGTGAGCTAGGAGAAAGGAAAACTTTGGCATGGGAGAAATGAAATGGTTTAAAATGATATTGGATTCTCTTTAAGTTTTAATTATCCATGTTATCTCTGCTTTCATTATTATGGATCCCCAAACGTTGGCAGTAATGGCTGCACAGATGACAAGTGCACCATGTAATAACAACGTCTGCTCTGTAATCATATTCCAGCATGCTATTTATCAGGGACCATTAGAACTCCCGATGCTGGAGAGCAACAAAAGCAAACAAATGACAATCTCAGAGTGCTGTCTTGAATGTCTCAGTCATCTCTTATTAACACTGTCTTTCTTAAGCATTAGATTACCATGGATTACTAAGTCTCTTCATTTATGAAGCTTTAGAACTGAGGCTATAAAATCTGCACTGAGAACTAAGAACTGAGGCAATAGAACCACCTTCATGTTTTCTCATTATTGGTGTAAACTGAGCTGGTTTGCAAGCTTTTGTTTGTTTCTGCTAGGTGCCATCGAATCAAGTATGATTCATAGCAATCTTGTGAACTACAGATGGAAATCTTGGCCCATCCTGCTGCATCCTCACAATCTCTGCCACGCTCAAGGCCGCTGCTGCATTCACTGTGTCAGTCCATTTTGTTAAGGGTCTTCTTCGCTTTCCTGACTCTTCTTTTCCAGATATAATACCTTTATGAAGGACTTGTAGTCCTGACAACCTGTCTAATGTACATGAGAAAAAGTTTCACCATCCTCGCCTCTAAAGGAAAACCCTGGTTGGACTTCCTCCAAGATAAATTTGTTTATTCTTTTGACAACCCATGGGATGGTCGATATTCTTTACCAATGCCACAGTTAAAAAGGCATCAATTCTCACTTTATCTTCCTTATTCACCATCCAACTTTCACATGTATATTAAGCAACTACAAATAGCATAGCTTGTGTCAAACACACCTTAGTCTTTTTGTGTGTGTGTGTGGTTTTCTTTATTATTCAATTTTATTAGTTTTAGTGAGCATTTACAGAGATTTTGGGTTTTCATTCATTCATTGTTGCACTGTTTTCTCTACCTTCCTCCCCAGTTTGTTCTTCTTCCCCCACCCCCCGAATGTCTGTTTTAATTGTCCAATTGCCACAGTGCTTGTTGAAGCCAGTTCTGAACACTTTAGTCTTTAAGGTTAAATCCTTGCTCTTTAGCACTTTAAAGAAGCTCTAGAAAGCCGATTTACCCAATATAACATGTCTCTTGATTTCTTGTCTGTTACTATTATGGGGATTGATTGTGAATCCAAGTAAAACAAAATCCTTGACAAAATCAATCTTGTTGTTGTTAAGTGCCGTCGAGTGGCAGGCGACCCATAGAGACCCTATGAAGGAGAGTCCTTGACGCTTGGATGCCTTTCATCCTCTCTCCAGGTTCATAGGGTTTCCAGAGGCAAGCTATTATGGAAGTGGATGCCACTCCTTCCAAGCTTGTTTTAATTGGGGAGCTCCACCACACTCTCTGTCCGCATTGGGTAGCCAAACATTAATGCATTTGACACATCAGTGTCACAGCGTTCAGCCTCACAGCAACCACAAGTGACCGCTGTACGGCAACTTGTACACCAAGGCTATACGACCTAGAGGAATGTCTGAACTAAAACAATGAAAGATAGGTCCGAGGTTTGCGGATTAAAAGTCACCCACCTTTGGCTTGGTAGCATCGCTTTCTGTCCACTGGTCCAGCTGATCTCTCTCGCTATGTTGATATTATTGTTGTTAAGTGCCGTCGAGTCGCAGGCGACTCATAGTGACAATTTCTAGTTATGAATGGACCAGAGAGTGCTCACTGTTGGACAGTCATGCTATCTCATGATTATTTTACCAAGCCTCTAACCCAAGACATTTGATAAAGTCATGGAACTGGCATTAAAACTTCAAGTGTGGGTTTGTCAGGTTTAATGATGCTAAATGTCCAAAGAGAGAAGTCAACCCAGTGAAGATTCACACAGCGAAGAGATGTAGGATCTCAAGGTCAGAGAGCAGTGTTTCACCAAATACTCCTGTTTTAGAAGTCAAGTAAAAGACAGTACAACCATTGTTCTGTATATAACATAACTCTTATCCATGGAAGACTGGTCTGGCTTCTCAGATTAGGGTCCAGCAGAAAGGCTAGTCTTAGAAGAGGGAAGTTAAACTAACAATTTGAAATGTCAAAATACAAAATACTGCAATGCAGTCCTGGGACGTGGGGTATTTACATGTAAAGTGCTTCGGCATTGCCTAGACATAGTAAGTAATCTTTGTTAGCTGTCAGTACTATCATCACCATTATTATTTCCATGGGGCTGTCCCATGGAAGTCAGATCCTGATTCTAACAACAGAATGAGGGATTTTAAGTACCTGAGCACCTACATTTCAGATCAGCAAGGTGGTTTGTGCTAATCCCAACTATTGTTGGTGAGGCTGTTTAAATAATGCTACTCACATACTATGACAGGTTTGGAAGCAGGAGTGGCATCCACTTTCTAAATAACATTCCTCCAGAAACTCTCTAAACTTTGATAAATGTCAATGGTTGTAGAGGGGCTTCAGGCCTTTTGTTCAGGGGTTGTTATGAGTTGTGCTCAACTTGAAGACAATCAACACCAACACCACCAACTCATATCTCTGTGTTGATGTGGATATTGGAGCAAGGATCATTGTCAGGTGGAGGGAACAGAAGGTTCAAAGGTAAAAACATGAGTGTAGAGGAAATGAGGGTTGAGGCTGGTATCCCTGGTATTAACTGAGCGTGGCCTACATAGGTGACCCCGAGACAGTAAACACAGACTAAATAACTCTCATAAGAATATATACACTGTTCTTTGCACAGAAACATAAAACCACTAGGATTAAAATGGATCTTTCTTTGTATTTATAAAATAAACACCCAAGGATCCAAATGTGAATCCAAATGCTAACTCTCTTCTTAGTTCTGTGGGCCTCTGTGGGCTGTAATAGTGCAAAGTGAATCCTGTCTATTATTTGGCTGAAGGTCCTCTGTGGCTGGGGTGGAGCACAGTGTCGGATAGGAGTGTGGACAATGAGATGATTGCCCTGGACTCTTGTAATTAATTCAGTCTTCATAGAGTTAATTCAGTCTGAAGAGCACACACTATCAATTCCATCTGCATCAGTGCAATTGAATTTAGGGGAATTTTTATTAAAAAAATTCTTAAATCAGTCCAATACAAGAGAATTACCTCCATGCCACTCCATATCTTCTGCCAAGTACTTGATAAATTGTGTTCTACAAATGTAGATATGGAGCCACGATAAGAAAACTCACTCTTGCTGAATATTGGAATTATCTGGCTGATGCTGCAGGCAAAAGTAAAAAAAAAAAGCAAGACGAATCTTGACTAGAGAATTTTCAGACTCCTAGAGTTCATCCATTGCCTTAGGACAGAATTTGAAGAGAAAATTAGAAACACTTTGGCCTACCCACATGTTAGTGAACATATTCAAGTTGGAAATAGCCAGGTCACTGAGAGCAGAACAGCTCCCAGCTATATGCAGGCCTTAGCATGGCTTCTAAGTCAGGCTGACCTCGAGTCAGACCCATGGAGTGCTAGGATGTGCTTCTTGCAGAATTACCTTCTCCTATGCGTAAACACATCAGGGAATATGTGAGGACAAAGCATATCTCTTGTTTTCTAAAGATATAGCTTACTGTTTATGAAACCAAAGTCCTTATAGCCATGCTCCTTGCCAGACTCACTAACTCCCATAAAGGAGCAGAGACTGGGTAGAGGGCAGAGACATTACTGGGCATTAGTATGATGCAGTTTCATTGAAATAATGGGAGGGTTAAGGCAGCTTCTGCCATATTGTTATTGTTAGGTGATGCCAAGTCAATTACAACTCATTGTAATCCCATACACAGTGGATCTGAACCTTATCTCATCCTGTGCCATTATCTGAAAGACTTAAGCCCTTTGTTTTATTACAGTCACTGTGTCACTGCATCTCATTGAAAGTCTTCCTTTCTTTCACTGACCCTCCACCTTTCCAAGCAGGTAGGACAAAGACTAGAAACCATATTAGAAACTTTCCAATATTTTCTATTATTTCAAACGTGTAAGTCATATTCCTTGCCCCCAATATACTAAGTTCTAGCCAACACCCACCTTTCAATTCACTAAACACTTCTTCTGTGATGCATTCCACTCTTCACACACTCTCAGTTTATTGAGATAAAACACTTATCTGAGATAGACAATCATTTAGCCAAGAACACTAAATGTGAAACAAGATGAAGGGCTATCAGCAGAACAAATGGCTCTGCACGCAAATCAGAGAGATCCACAGGTGAGACAGAGGGCAAAGCTGATAGAGAAGTGAGATAAGAGAGTCGGGAGGCTGGCTGGCTGGAATGAAGAGAAAGAGACACTGCGATAGAAGCAGGTGTATCATCAGGATTAGTGTCACCCTACACAGACACAATCAGTTAAGGAATTGAAACTCTGGCGCCACCCTTCTCTCCAGCTTCTTCCTTACCTCTAATTTTAAGCAGCAAGTGATTTTATAAAATCAAATCAGGGAATGACAGCCATTGAGTACCATGGGCCTTTCTCTTTGTCATTGGTTTATCTTTATTAGCTTACTTCATCTGTAGAGGGAACTCAGGGGTAAACCTTATTATTATTGTGGTTATGGTTATCATTCTAGTTCTGTGGGTGAGAGCTGTTGATGATTCATGGTAAAAATTCTCGCATGCCATGCAGGAGATTCAGATTGACTTCCAGCCAGTGCATCTCCTATATATCCACCGCACCTGTTGGTCACATGTTGCTGAGTTGCTAAACAGGTTTTAGTGGGTCTTCTAGACTAAGGTCAGAAAGATAGGTTTCATGAGTTACTTTTGAAAATCAGTCAACCAATGAAAGTTCTGTGCATCACACCAGCTATATCTGCATCTGATGACAAGGCCGCATTGTATTCAGTTGAGCCTGAGATCAAGCGTTCAGTGGCAGCTAGCAAAAACAACATGGATGAGAATAAGTTGGGAAGGTTTATTCAACTACAAACTGTTAGTGCTGGGCTGAACTTGGGCTTGTTGAACTCATCCATTTCACTCTCCCATGCTGCAACTGCTCATGGTCAAGGGCAAATCCATTCTCATTGACAACTCATCCCTCACCCTCCACTTCCATTCTGAGACAAGGGCACTGGCAGATGGGAGCTCTGGAAGGCCTTTGCTTCACTCTCTTCTCTCGGCTTCCTTTCTTTCCTTTCCTGGAAGGGAATATGAGAAAATATAGAATGTGTTGTGGAGGCCATCAATTCACCACATCTATAATTTTTATAGCTTTTGTGATTAAATCAATTCAGAGTCTGTGGGAAGATTTGGTAATTAAATAATTCAAGTAACAGAATATTTAATTAATTGTCATTACATATTCCATCTTGAAAGTGATTTCTATTTTAGGTTTAGCACAAGCTGGACTCTAAAAAAAAAGTTGTTTTTTTTTCCCTTTTGTCATCAAACCATTTTGTTTATTCCTATATTCTTTCCCATAATTGCTTAATCTCCCCAATATTTACTGTCTTTTCTCCATGAGTTTGGAACACAGGCAGTCACAGGGTGCTAGTCATGCTATAGTCCTGAAGAGTAGGCATTGCTTTGTGAGGTGCTATCAAGGTGACACTTGGTTACGGAGGCGCCATGTACAATGGGATTGGATCCTTGTGATCCATGGGATTTTCATTGGCTCATTTGCAGGAGTATATTGCCATGTCTTAGCTATATGCAAGTAATAGTACAAATTAAAACAAATAAAAAGACAAAGTCTTGGCCTACGACTTATAAATGCATGATCTAATTGATGAAATAATCCATACACTTATTAAAGTATGAGCAATACAGAAAATCCTGCAGAGGATAATTACATGCTCATCCAGCTGGAATAAATTGTCAAAGAATCATGATTGATACTTACCTGGCAGGGGAGATACCATGATCATGAAGGTGGTTTTCCCAGGGTGAGGATTATCCATTATACCCTGGATGTGCTGACTCCTGCAATTTCCCCAGATGGGGGACACTCAACTGCATAATTTGTGGTAGTGGGGGACTATGTTCACGCTATCTCCTAAAAAAAAATCATTATGATTGAAGTAGATTTGAATTAGGATTTGAAAATTGCCTTGCTAAGGAGAAATGAGAGCAAGTATCTAGGAAGAGTTCTTGTTGTTATGTGCTGTTAAGTCACTTGCAACTCATAGTGACCCAACTCTGCCCTATCTTGAGACACTTTCATTGTCTTCAACACACCTACCCCTCATTGCCCCAGTTACTGAGTCAATCCATCTCATCCAGGGTCTCCCTCTCCTGTGCTGTCTCTCCACCCTTCCAAGCATGTCCTTCTTCAAAGATTGGTCACTCCAAGCAACATGCCCAAAATGTGTGAGAAGGAGCTTCAAAATTCTTGCCTCCAAAGAGGCACCCTCTCCAGGACAGACCTGTTTGTTCTCTTGGCAGCCTGTGGTATGTTTAATACACTTCTCCAGCTTCACAACTCAAAGGCAACAATTCTTCTTCTATCATCTTTAGTCATTGTCCAGCTCTCTGAGACAGAACAAACAATTGTGAGGACCATGGCTTGGATCAGACACACTTTAGTCTCTGGACTGACATCATTGCTCCTTCATCATTGCTCTGGAGCAGTCTCTGACAGCAGATTTTTTTCAATTAAATTAATCTTTTTTTTCCTCCCCTGACTGCTGGTGCCAAGAGTGTTGATTGTGGAACCAAACAAGCTTTTTTGAGATGATTATTATTAACAATCTCAATTTCTTCTCTATGACGATGCTGCCAATCGTCCCAGTGGTGAGAATCTTTGTTTTCTTGATCTTGAACTTCAATATTTTTAAGGGACTCTTTGTATATTTTTAAAAATTCCTTTCTCCATCCAATTCCATAAATGTTTTGGATTACATCATGCTGGGAAAACTGAAGGGTCAAAGAAAAATGGGGAAGATCCTCAACAAGATGGATTGACACAATGGGCTTCAACAATGGGCATGGTGAAGAGTGTGAGGATAGAAAAGGAGAGAGTAAGGTTCCGATCTGTTGTTCGGAGTGTGACTATGAGTTATAATTAACTCAATGGCGTATAACAACATTGAATGCCAGATACATCATCCTTTCATTGCCATCAAGTTGAAACTGACTCAAGTTGAAGTCAGCTCCTGAGTGAACAAGGACAATGAAAACAGTAGAGAGAGTCTCTGTTCTCCAGGTGTGTTGGGTGGCCCAAAGCCTTACTTTCCTAGAGATGTCAGTATAAAACACAACAAACTTACAAGAATAGAACTTTATTGCCTGGAATCTAGAAGTCCAAATCAGGTTCTAGTTTATACTGTTTTCTTTTGAGGACACTTAGAGACACACTCTTCCAAGTTTCTTTCTTAGCTCATAGTGACTCTCAGCCATTCTTGACATCCCTAGGCTCTCTCATATGCCTCTTTTGCCACATAGTAATGCTTCCACAGTCTCTGTACGTCTTCTGTTAACAAGATGCCAGTCACACTGAATTAGGACCTATCCTACCCCAGCATGCTCTTGTGTGAGACTAACTACAACATCTTTGAACATTATTTCCAATAAAGTCATTTTCTAGATCCTAGGGGTTAAACATCAATGTATCTCTCAGGATAGAGTATTATTCAATCCATGAAAAGAGCGAAGGAATTAGGAAAGATCCAGTGGGGACTTGAAAAGGTGGTGTAATGGTGGGTCTGGATCAACAGTGATTGATTTTATAAACCACAATGTATGGAAATAATAATGTGAAACAAAATGTGAATAGAGGAATGCGTGAAACACAAGATATATAAACAAAACACATCCAGAAGCTCTGCCAGCTAACTGTCACAGTAGGCTAACAAGGTCTGTTGCTGGCTGTGACAATCTTAGCTTTTCATCCCTCCAATTTAATAGGAGGTGGAACCTATAAAAATAGGGTTAAGATCACGACTGGGTCTGGAAGATACAAGTGATGAACTAACTGAGTAGATCCCCATTATCCTAATCTCAGCATCCCACTGGAGCACTGAAGTTTCAGTCAAATCAAGGCCTGGATGCTAGACAGAAAATCACATGTTGATTGCAACTCACATCTCAGCTGGTATCTCAAAGCTGAATTCTGAGTCTGCTCTGGTGGTGTGTATTTTCTGATTTCTATGGAGTCCTGATGTTGTGTTGTTGATTGTCTTTGGGTCAAGCATGACCCTATGAACAAAAGGCCTGAAGCCCCCCTACAACTACCGACATTTATCAAAGTTCATAGTGTTTCTGGAGGCGTGTTATTTAGGAAGTGGATACCACTCCTGCTTCTAAACCTATCATAGTATGTTATTGTTGTTATGTGCTATTTAGTTGCCTTTGATGTATAGTGACCCTATGTACAGCAGCTCTGAACTCTTCTCTGTCTTGAGTCAGTCTCACTAATCCTGGCACATCAACTCCCACTGCCCCTGTTACTGTATCAATCCATCTCATCCAGCTTCCCTCTCTGCTACACTGTCCTTCCAACCCTCCAAGCATGACGTCCTTCTCTAAGGACCAATCTCTCCTGGCCACATGTCCAAAGTAAGTGAGGTAGAGCTTCAAAATCCTAGCCTCCAAGGAGAGACTTGGTTTCACCCACTCCACGACTGACTTGTTTGTTTTCTTGCTTATTTAAACTCTTTCGTAAGAAGGATTCTAATTCTACTCTGAGTGGAGCTGAGTGATGGCTGTTCATGCATTCATTCGTTTATGTTCTATTTACCCTATTTGTTTGTTCATAAATCCTGTGTCAAGCAGCTTCTGTTTCAAGCACGGTTAGACTTTGTGTGATATAAACAAATATATGATTCGCTTCTTAAAGCCTCATGGATAAATAGAGTTTTATCTACAAAACATCCCCAAAATGACAATTCTGTGTAAGCTACGTTGTATAGTATTTGAAATTGGAAGATATGTTCAACTGAGTTTGAGAATTTGAGCTGAGTCTGGAAGGGAGCAATACATTTATGGAAACAGAGAACAGATATCAGAGAGAGTTTATGCAAAGACATGCAGCTAGGGTCTTTGGCCATAGTTGATTTCTTCTCTGTGAAGAGCATTGTAGCACCAAACTATGTCCCTGATTATTTGTCCTTTGCAGGGCAGGATCATTTTATCTTTATAGGCACTATATCTGTCACTACATGGACATGCAGTGTAGGATAGTGACAGACCTGCAGTTTTCTATTAGAAGTTCTGGATTTGAGTCTGGCTGTCGAGTGTTTGCATTCGCATTCTAGTTTAGCTATGCACTCTTATGTCCTCATGAGCAAGGCATACATTTTCTATCTCGCTTTTTTTTTTTTGCCTGTGAAATAGGCGCATAGTAAGATCAATAAGGATCATGATTGAGATTAAATTAAATAAGACTCTCAGTGCTTGGTCTGAAATAGGCACTTAAAAGAGGCCACTATTAACATGAGTAGAGATCTCTTGTGGCTTAGGGGTAAGAAATTGTGCTTCAAACCCAAAGGTATGCAGTTAGAATCCACCCACTGCTATATGGGACAAAGAAGAGCAATTGAATCTCCTCCCATGGATTTACTGCCTCTGAAAACCCACTGGAGGGTCAGCGATGGGTTGGTTCTGTCTCAATGGTATGCAGCAAAACAGCATTAACATGAGCAGTATCATCTTTAATAACCAAGTACTTTTGTAAACTATTAGGTGTTTTTCAAAGATAAATAATTATTTGGTTTCTGCAGGATATAGTACAACGTTGTTGTTGCGTACTGTCGAGTCTGAACTGACCCACAGCTGACCCTCTTCTGGGTTTTCAGAGTCAGTTAATCGAAAGGGAGGAGATTGCCCATCCTTCTCCCACAGAGCAGCTGGTGGCCTCAAACTGCATACATTCAGGATTGCAGCGCAGCTTCTCACCACTAGGCCACCAGAGCTCCCTGTTCTTGGTTAGAATACCAATGTCTCTATACTCAAATTTTTAGTTTTGGCTTTTCCAGCTATGCAATTATTGCTATTAGGTGTCATCAAGCTGACTCAACTCACAGTTACCCTACAGAACAGATTAAAACTGTCTTGCGGAAGAAGCTTCCTAGGCTGTAGTTTTTTCCCTTTTTCTTTCTTTCTTCCTTTCTTTCTTTCTTTCTTTCTTTCTTTCTTTCTTTCTTTCTTTCTTTCTTTCTTTCTTTCTTTCTTTCTTTCTTTCTGTCTTTCTGTCTTTC